>NC_134403.1:254412132-254595159 GCF_038048845.1 Mixophyes fleayi
TATCTGGACTGTGTAGAGTAGTGGGCACTGGGCACCACAATAAAATATATAGAAAACCTTCAACAGGTCTGAATTACACCCAAAAATAGTATCTACACTGCGTAGAGTAGTGGGCACTGGGCACCACAATAAAATATATAGAAAACCTTCAACAGGTCTGAATTACACCCAAAAGTAGTATCTGGACTGCGTAGAGTAGTGGGCACTGGGCACCACAATAAAAAATATATAGAAAACCTTCAACAGGTATGAATTACACCCAAAAATAGTATCTGGACTGCGTAGAGTAGTGGGCACTCGGCACCACAATAAAAAATATATAGAAAACCTTCAACAGGTCTGAATTACACCCAAAAATAGTATCTGGACTGCGTAGAGGACTGGCCACTGGCCACCACAATATAATATATAGAAAACCTTCAACAGGTCTGAATTACACCCAAAAATAGTATCTGGACTGCGTAGAGAAGTGGGCACTGGGCACCACAATAAAAAATATATAGTAAACCTTCAACAGGTCTGCATTACACCCAAAAATAGTATCTGGACTGCGTAGAGGACTGGCCATTGGCCACCACAATATAATATATAGAAAACCTTCAACAGGTCTGAATTACACCCAAAAGTAGTATCTGGACTGCGTAGAGTAGTGGGCACTGGGAACCACAATAAAATTTTTAGAAAACCTTTAAAAGGTCTGCATTACACCCAAAAATAGTATCTGGACTGCGTAGAGTAGTGGGCACTGGGCACCACAATAAAAAATATATAGAAAACCTTCAACAGGTATAAATTACACCCAAAAATAGTATCTGGACTGCGTAGAGTAGTGGGCACTGGACACCACAATAAAAAATATATAGAAAACCTTCAACAGGTCTGAATTACACCCAAAAATATTATCTGGACTGCGTAGAGTAGTGGGCACTCGGCACCACAATAAAAAATATATAGAAAACCTTCAACAGGTCTGCATTACACCCAAAAATGGTATCTGGACTGCGTAGAGGACTGGCCACTGGCCACCACAATATAATATATAGAAAACCTTCAACAGGTCTGAATTACACCCAAAAATTGTATCTGGACTGCGTAGAGAAGTGGGCACTGGGCACCACAATAAAAAATATATAGAAAACCTTCAACAGGTCTGCATTACACCCAAAAATAGTATCTGGACTGCGTAGAGGACTGGCCACTGGCCACCACAATAAAATATATAGAAAACCTTCAACAGGTCTGAATTACACCCAAAAATAGTATCTGGACTGCGTAGAGTAGTGGGCAATGGGCACCACAATAAAATATATAGAAAACCTTCAACAGGTCTGAATTACACCCAAAAATAGTATCTGGACTGCGTAGAGTAGTGGGCACTGGGCACCACAATAAAATATATAGAAAACCTTCAACAGGTCTGAATTACACCCAAAAGTAGTATCTGGACTGCTTAGAGTAGTGGGCACTGGGCACCACAATAAAATATATAGAAAACCTTCAACAGGTCTGCATTACACCCAAAAATAGTATCTGGACTGCGTAAAGTAGTGGGCACTGGGCACCACAATAAAATATATAGAAAACCTTCAACAGGTCTGCAATACACCCAAAAATAGTATCTGGACTGCGTAGAGTAGTGGGCACTGGGCACCACAATAAAAAATATATAGAAAACCTTCAACAGGTCTGAATTACACCCAAAAATAGTATCTGGACTGCGTAGAGGACTGGCCACTGGCCACCACAATATAATAAATAGAAAACCTTCAACAGGTCTGAATTACACCCAAAAATAGTATCTGGACTGCATAGAGTAGTGGGCACTGGGCACCACAATAAAATATATAGAAAACCTTCAACAGGTCTGCATTACACCCACAAATAGTATCTGGACTGCGTAGAGTAGCGGGCACTGGGCACCACAATTAAATATATAGAAAACCTTCAACAGGTCTGCATTACACCCAAAAATAGTATCTGGACTGCGTAGAGTAGTGGGCACTGGGCACCACAATAAAAAATATATAGAAAACCTTCAACAGGTCTGAATTACACCCAAAAATAGTATCTGGACTGCGTAGAGTAGTGGGCACTGGGCACCACAATAAAAAATATATAGAAAACCTTCAACAGGTCTGAATTACACCCAAAAATAGTATCTGGACTGCGTAGAGGACTGGCCACTGGCCACCACAATATAATATATAGAAAACCTTCAACAGGTCTGAATTACACCCAAAAATAGTATCTGCACTGCGTAGAGTAGTGGACACTGGGCACCACAATAAAATATATAGAAAACCTTCAACAGGTCTTAATTACACCCAAAAGTAGTATCTGGACTGCGTAGAGTAGTCGGCACTGGGCACCACAATAAAATATATAGAAAACCTTCAACAGGTCTGCATTACACCCAAAAATAGTATCTGGACTGCGTAGAGTAGTGGGCACTGGGCACCACAATAAAATATATAGAAAACCTTCAACAGGTCTGCATTACACCCAAAAATAGTATCTGGACTGCGTAGAGGACTGGCCACTGGCCACCACAATATAATATATAGAAAACCTTCAACAGGTCTGAATTACACCCAAAAATAGTATCTGGACTGCATAGAGTAGTGGGCACTGGGCACCACAATAAAATATATAGAAAACCTTCAACAGGTCTGCATTACACCCACAAATAGTATCTGGACTGCGTAGAGTAGTGGGCACTGGGCACCACAATTAAATATATAGAAAACCTTCAACAGGTCTGCATTACACCCAAAAATAGTATCTGGACTGCGTAGAGTAGTGGGCACTGGGCACCACAATAAAAAATATATAGAAAACCTTCAACAGGTCTGAATTACACCCAAAAATAGTATCTGGACTGCGTAGAGTAGTGGGCACTGGGCACCACAATAAAAAATATATAGAAAACCTTCAACAGGTCTGAATTACACCCAAAAATAGTATCTGGACTGCGTAGAGGACTGGCCACTGGCCACCACAATATAATATATAGAAAATCTTCAACAGGTCTGAATTACACCCAAAAATAGTATCTGCACTGCGTAGAGTAGTGGACACTTGGCACCACAATAAAATATATAGAAAACCTTCAACAGGTCTTAATTACACCCAAAAGTAGTATCTGGACTGCGTAGAATAGTCGGCACTGGGCACCACAATAAAATATATAGAAAACCTTCAACAGGTCTGCATTACACCCAAAAATAGTATCTGGACTGCGTAGAGTAGTGGGCACTGGGCACCACAATAAAATATATAGAAAACCTTCAACAGGTCTGCATTACACCCAAAAATAGTATCTGGACTGCGTAGAGGACTGGCCACTGGCCACCACAATATAATATATAGAAAACCTTCAACAGGTCTGAATTACACCCAAAAATAGTATCTGGACTGCATAGAGGACTGGCCACTGGCCACCACAATATAATATATAGAAAACCTTCAACAGCTCTGAATTACACCCAAAAATAGTATCTGGACTGCGTAGAGTAGTGTGCACTGAGCACCACAATAAAATATATAGAAAACCTTCAACAGGTCTGAATTACACCCAAAAGTAGTATCTGGACTGCGTAGAGTAGTGGACACTGGGCACCACAATAAAATTTTTAGAAAACCTTTAAAAGGTCTGCATTACACCCAAAAATAGTATCTGGACTGCGTAGAGTAGTGGGCACTGGACACCACAATAAAAAATATATAGAAAACCTTCAACAGGTCTGAATTACACCCAAAAATAGTATCTGGACTTCGTAGAGTAGTGGGCACTGGGCACCACAATAAAAATATATAGAAAACCTTCAACAGGTCTGAGTTACACCCAAAAATAGTATCTGGACTGCGTAGAGTAGTGGGCACTGGGCACCACAATAAAATATATAGAAAACCTTCAACAGGTCTGCATTACACCCCAAAATAGTATCTGGACTGCGTAGAGTAGTGGGCACTAGGCACCACAATAAAATATATAGAAAACCTTCAAAAGGTCTGCATTACACCCAAAAATAGTATCTGGACTGCGTAGAGTAGTAGGCACTGGGCACCACAATAAAAGAATATAAAGAAAACGTTCAACAGGTCTGAATTACACCCAAAAATAATATCTGGACTGCGTAGAGTAGTGGGCACTGGGCACCACAATAAAAAATAAATAGAAAACCTTCAACAGGTCTGAATTACACCCAAAAATAGTATCTGGACTGCGTAGAGGACTGGCCACTGGCCACCACAATATAATATATAGAAAACCTTCAACAGGTTAGAATTACACCCAAAAATAGTATCTGGACTGCGTAGAGTAGTGGGCACTGGGCACCACAATAAAATATATAGAAAACCTTCAAAAGGTCTGAATTACACCCAAAAATAGTATCTGGACTGCGTAGAGTAGTGGGCACTGGGCACCACAATAAAATATATAGAAAACCTTCAACAGGTCTGCATTACACCCAAAAATAGTATCTGGACTGCGTAGAATAGTGGGCACTGGCCACCACAATATAATATATAGAAAACCTTCAACAGGTCTGAATTACACCCAAAAATAGTATCTGGACTGCGTAGAGTAGTGGGCAATGGGCACCACAATATAATATATAGAAAACCTTCAACAGGTCTGAATTACACCCAAAAATAGTATCTGGACTGCGTAGAGTAGTGGGCACTGGGCACCACAATAAAATATATAGAAAACCTTCAACAGGTCTGCATTACACCCAAAAATAGTATCTGGACTGCGTAGAGTAGTGGGCACTGGGCACCACAATAAAAAATATATAGAAAACCTTCAACAGGTCTGAATTACACCCAAAAATAGTATCTGGACTGCGTAGAGGACTGGCCACTGGCCACCACAATATAATATATAGAAAACCTTCAACAGGTCTGAATTACACCCAAAAATAGTATCTGGACTGCGTAGAGTAGTGGGCACTGGGCACCACAATAACATTTTTAGAAAACCTTCAAAAGGTCTACATTACACCCAAAAATAGTATCTGGACTGCGTGGAGTAGTGGGCACTGGGCACCACAATAAAAAATATATAGAAAACCTTCAACAGGTCTGAATTACACCCAAAAATAGTATCTGGACTTTGTAGAGTAGTGGGCACTGGGCACCACAATAAAAAATATATAGAAAACCTTCAACAGGTCTGAATTACACCCAAAAATAGTATCTGGACTGCGTAGAGGTCTGGCCACTGGCCACCACAATATAATATATAGAAAACCTTCAACAGTTCTGAATTACACCCAAAAATAGTATCTGGACTGCGTAGAGTAGTGGGCACTGGGCACCACAATAAAATATATAGAAAACCTTCAACAGGTCTACATTACACCCAAAAATAGTATCTGGACTGCGTAGAGTAGTGGGCACTGGGCACCACAATAAAAAATATATAGTAAACCTTCAACAGGTCTGAATTACACCCAAAAATAGTATCTGGACTGCGTAGAGGACTGGCCACTGGCCACCACAATATAATATATAGAAAACCTTCAACAGGTCTGAATTACACCCAAAAATAGTATCTGGACTGCGTAGAGTAGTGGGCACTGGGCACCACAATAAAATATATAGAAAACCTTTAACAGGTCGGAATTACACCCAAAAGTTGTATCTGGACTGCGTAGAGTAGTTGGCACTGGGCACCACAATAAAATATATAGAAAACCTTCAACAGGTCTGCATTACACCCAAAAATAGTATCTGGACTGCGTAGAGTAGTGGGCACTGGGCACCACAATAAAATATATAGAGAACCTTCAACAGGTCTGAATTACACCCAAAAATAGTATCTGGACTGCGTAGAGGTCTGGCCACTGGCCACCACAATATAATATATAGAAAACCTTCAACAGGTCTGAATTACACCCAAAAAAAGTATCTAGACTGTGTAGAGGTCTGGCCACTGGCCACCACAATATAATATATAGAAAACCTTCAACAGGTCTGAATTACACCCAAAAATAGTATCTGGACTGCGTAGAGTAGTGGGCACTGGGCACCACAATAAAATATATAGAAAACCTTCAACAGGTCTGCATTACACCCAAAAATAATATCTGGACTGCGTAGAGTAGTGGGCACTGGGCACTACAATAAAATATATAGAAAACCTTCAACAGGTCTGCATTACACCCAAAAATAGTATCTGGACTGCGTAGAGGACTGGCCACTGGCCACCACAATATAATATATATAAAACCTTCAACAGGTCTGAATTACACCCAAAAATAGTATCTGGACTGCGTAGAGGACTGGCCACTGGCCACCACAATAAAATATATAAAAAACCTTCAACAGGTCTGCATTACACTACACATACGGCTGCTCCTCCATCCTCTCCATCATATACATGTTGGAGTTTCAGCGTGTGAAAACCTCTTGTTTTTGATAATGTCAGTGAATATTTTTTAATTTGCCCCACAACACTGAATGTACTTTATCTATGATATGCATCTATCTTTCTTGACTGCGTAGTGTGGTGGCCCCGGTACACAATTTGGTACCGAGGCCACAATATAATTAAAAATCCCTCCACGGGTCAGAATTCCACCAAAAAAGGGTATGAACTGCGTAGTGTGGTGTGCCCGGAACACAATTTTTTACAGCGCCAACAATATAATTAAAAAATTGGGCATCAACTGTCACCGTTGTTTAATATCTGATACACCTAAATATGGACTGCACAGTGGAGTGGCCCCGGTAGTAAATTTGGTGCCGGGGCCACAATACCTCCTCCAATTTCCAAGTGTAGTGTTTATAAAGACAGACAGCGTCGAAGTGTTATTAGTTGACTTTCTTAACCCTAAAATTGTCCCTGTTGCAAATATTCGTGCAATGGAGAGTTACTTTTTCATTGAAAGACTCAAGCTTTCAAGTGTAGTGTTTATAAAATATATATAAACAACAATACAGTAGTTTTAGAGCACGTCAATACCTCTTGTTTTAAATTATGACAGGGCATTTTACTTTTGGTTTAATTTCTTGAATTTGTTTAAATTTGGTTTTACTTTTTGAACATGGCAAACGACTGTTGATTGGTCATATAATGCAAAAAAAAAAGTTCCAAGATGGAATTGTCCTTGGGCCCTCACACCCACCCTTATGTTGTTGAAATAGGACATGCACACTTTAACAAACCAATCATTTCAGCGACAGGGCCTACCAAACAACTTTGGCTGAAATGATTAGTTTGTTTGGGCCCCCACACCAAAAAAGCTATTCATCTCTCCCTGTACAGACTAAACAGGCTCTACTGAGGCAAGCTGTCGTCCTCATCCTCAACCTCTGATTCCTCTCCCCCTACAGTGTGTACTTCCTCCTCATCACACATTATCAATTCGTCCCCGCTGGACTCCACAACCACAGGTCCCTCTGTACTATCTGGAGGGCAGTGCTGTACTTCATTGAGGAATTGATTATTCATTTTTATAAACATCATTTTTTCAACGTTATGAGGAAGCAACCTCCTTCGCCGCTCACTGACCAGGTTCCCCGCTGCACTAAAAACTCTTTCCGAGTACACACTGGAGGGGGGACAACTCAGGTAAAATAGAGCCAGTTTGTACAGGGGCTTCCAAACTGCCTTTTTTTCCTGCCAGTAACAATATGGACTGTCTGACATGTCTACTTGGATGGTGTCAGCAAAGTAATCATCCACAATTTTTTCTATTGTGACAGCATCCAATGCAGCGAGAGTAGACATGTCTGCAATGGTTGGCAGGTCCTTCAGTCCGGACCAGATGTTATCAGCATCCCCGCCAGCGCCTCTTTTAGGAAAACTGAGCTTTTTCCTCGCAGCCATAGATGTGGAAGAAAATGAGGGTGGAGCTGTTGGCATGTCACGGTCCTCTTCAGAGGACAATCTCCTGACCAGCAGGTCTTTGAACCTCTGTAGACTTGTGTCCGCCAGAAACAGAGACACAACATACGCTTTACACCGAGGATCGAGCACGGTGGCCAGAATGTATTCCTCTGACTTTAAAAGAGTGACCACCCTCGGATCCTGGCAAAGCGTACGAAGGGCTACATCCACAAGAGCTACATGCTTGGTGTAATCGCAATGGCTTACCAGCTCCTCCCTCACTTTCTTCAGCTGCTTCTGCAACAGCCTGATCAGGGGAATGACCTGACTCAAGCTGGCAGTGTCGGAACTGACTTCTCGTGTTGCAAGTTCAAATGGCTGCATAACCTTGCACAACACGGAAATCAGTCTCCACTGCGCTTGACTGAGGCGCATCCCCACTCCTTTGCCTATGTCGTAGGTGGCTGTGTAGGCCTGAATGGCCTTTTGCTGCTCCTCCTTCCTCTGCAGCATATAGAGGGAGGAGTTTCAGTGCGTCACAACCTCTTGTTTGAGGTGATGGCAGGGCAGGTTCATGCTTTTTTGATGTGCCTCTAGTCTGCGGTAGGCACTGGCTGAATGCCGAAAGTGTCCAGCAATTTTGCGCGCCACTGCAAGCATCTCCTGCACACCCCTGTCACTCTTGAGGTAATGCTGCACCACCAAATTAATGGTGTGGGCAAAACATGGGACGTGCTGGAAATTGCCCATATTTAATGCCCGCACAATGTTACTGGCATTGTCTGACACCACAAATCCCCATGAGAGTCTAAGTGGGGTAAGCCACTGGGAAATAAATTTCCCTCATTTTCTCTAATATGTTGTCAGCGTTGTGCCTCTTATTAAAGCCTGTAATACACAATGTTGCCTGCCTTTGCATGAGCAGCCATTTTGTAGATGCTGCTACTGATGCAGCTGTTGCTGTTGCTGCGGAAGGGGATGCATCTACCCAGTGGGCTGTCACAGTCATATAGTCCTTCGTTTGCCCAGAACCACTTGTCCACATGTCCGTGGTTAAGTGGACAGTGGGTACAACCGCATTTTTAAGAGCACTGAGGACACTTGATCGTACTTCTCTGTACATTTTTGGTATCGCCTGCCTAGTGAAGTGGAATCTCGAGGGGATTTGGTACCGGGGACACAATACCTCCATCAACCCTCTAAATCCCACTCCACTGATGGCGGACACCGGGCGCACGTCTAACACCAACATTGCAGTTACAGCCGCAGTTATACGCTTTGCAATAGGGTGACTACTATCGTATTTTGTGGTCATGGCAAACGACTGTTGGACGGTCAATTGTTTTGTGAAAGACTTCGCGGTCTTACGACTTCCCCTCTGGGAAGATGACCGACTAACAGCAGCAACAGCAGCAGTGGCAGTAGTAGGCGTACCGCTGCAGGATTCCTCGGATGAATCCCGTATTGAGGTGGACTCAGTCTGGCTGCTGACTTGGGCTGCAGGACTGAATCTGATGGAGATTGTGGAGGAAGTTGACGAGGAGGGTGTTGCTGGTGTGTATCCAACTGGACCACGGGATTTAGGTGTCCCTGTACCGATGAGGGTCCTAGCCCCAGTTTCTGAACTAACCACTGAACTATGAAGGTTATTCAGGTGACGTATAAGGGAGGATGTTCCTAGGTGGGCAAGATCCTTACCCCTGCTTATTTGAGCTTTACATAAGCTACATATGGCCATACATTGGTTGTCTGGATTTGGATAAAAATAACTCCAGACCGAAGAGGTGCATTTTTTGGTCTTCTGACCAGGCATGACGATGGGCTTTTTCATCCCATGGACATCAGCTGTTTCCCCCCCTGGTGCCTCATTTACAATAACCACATCACCATCCTCATCATCAAGTTCCTCCACAGCGCCAGCTACATCATCAATAGCCTCCTCCCGAGCCACCTCTTCCCGTACAGTGATGGGAAGGTCAGGCTTGACAACCACCAACATCCTTGGACTCGCCTTGTGGATTTGTGATAATTTCTCTTTAGAAGGCAGAGTTGTTTGCTGTTTTGTTGCTGACAGCATAACTCTCTTCAATTTTTTGTAGGGGGGGGGAGGAGGAGGAGGGCTAAGATCCGTGGGTGAAGCTGAACCACTAGTCATGAACACGGGCCAGGGCCTAAGCCGTTCCTTGCCACTCCGTGTCGTAAATGGCATATTGGCAACTTTACGTTTCTCCTCAGATGATTTTAAGTTTCTCTTTTTGCTACTTTTTCTTAACTTGGGCTTTTTGGATTTTACATGCCCGGTACTACGAGATTGGGCATCGGGCTTGGAAGACGACGTTGATGGCATTTCATCGTCTATGTCATGACTAGTGGCAGCAGCTTCAGCATTAGGAGGAAGTGGGTCTTGATCTTTCCCTACTTTATCCTCCAAATTGTTGGTCTCCATTATATGTAGCACAAGATACTGTAGAATGTGTGAACGTGGTAATATTGCAGTACCAATGGACTTATACTGCTGGATTGGTTTTGCAAATTTGGTTATAATTATTTTTTTTTTTCATTTTTTATTTTAATTTTTTTTATAACTTTTTTTTTATTTTTTAAAAACTTGGGAATAATGGGGAAATAACTATGCCCTTAGAAGCACAGAGCACAGGACACAGCACCACTGGACTGAACAGGACACAGCACAGGACCCAGCAGCACTACTGAACTCAGCAGGACAGAGCACAGGACACAGCACCACTGGACTGATACTGCAGAATGTGTGAACTTTGTAATATTGCAGTTTCACTGGACTTTTACTGGTGAATGTGTGAACTTGGTAATATTGCAGTACCGATGGGCTTTTACTGCTGGATTGGTTTTGCAAATTTGGTTATAATTATTTTATTTATTTTTTCTTTATTTTTATTTTTTTTATAACTTTTTTTTTATTTTATAAAAACTTGGGAATAATGGGGAAATAACTATGCCCTTAGAAGCACAGAGCACAGGACACAGCACCACTTGACTGAACAGGACACAGCACAGGACCCAGCAGCACCACTGACCTCAGAAGGACAGAGCTCAGGACACAGCACCACTGGACTGAGCACAGCACAGCACAGAACTGAACTGAACAGCACGAGATATAGCAGGACAGAGGACCACCTAACACACCCTCCCTCTACCCTGATCAATGCCCAAGGGAAGATGGCGGCGACTAGCGGGGAATTTATAGGAGCCGAGTATCGCGAGATCCGACAACGTGATTATGAGTCAGAGCCTCAGTTTCAGATTTGAATTTGGCGCCAATACCCGGATGTCTCGGATCCGACTCGGATCGGCAACGTTCGGGTGGGCTCGGATTTCATAAATCCGAGTGCGCTCATCTCTAGTAGACAGTAGACTTAGCAATAGTGCTCAATGTCAAGCAGCAGCTGCAAGGGCAAACAAAGTATTGGCATGCATAAAAAGGGGCATAGATGCAATGGAAGACAGTGTAATTTTGCCACTGTATAAATCATTGGTAAGACCTCATCTTGAATATGCAGTACAGTTCTGGGCACCACTCTATAAAAAAGATAATTTGGAACTAGAAAGGGTTCAGAGAAGGGAGACAAAATTTATAAAGGGTATGGAGTCATTAAGTTATGAGGAAAGGTTAGCCAGTTTAGGCATGTTTACTTTAGAAAAGAGGCGTCTAAGGGGAGATATGATTACTATGTACAAATACATTAGGGGTCAATACAGAGAGCTTTCATGGGAACTTTTTACCCCAAGGACCTTGCACAGGACACGTGGTCATCCCCCAAGGTTAGAGGAGAGAAAATTTCACAACCAGCAAAGGAAAGGGTTCTTTACAGTAAGGGCAGTCAAGATGTGGAATTCATTGCCAGGGAAGGTTGTGATGGCAGATTCAATAGATATGTTTAAGAAAGAGTTAGACAAATTTTTAGCGGAAAGGTGTATCCAGGGATACGACCGTTAATTAAAAAGAAGGATAGTAGTGGATATAGGGTAAAAATAGGACTGCAATATTGAGTCTGGGGGGATTTTTCACAATTGAAACAGATTGGCAGTTGCTTACTCTGGATTAATTTCAAATATAAGTGCAGGATCGCAGGAGATCCAAAATAGGTTGAACTTGATGAACTGGTGTCTTTTTTCAACCTCATCAACTATGTTACTATGTTAATATGTAGAAATGGGTGAATATAAGTTGAATTATTGAAATGGTCTAATAAATACATGTGACTGTAAATGATATAATTTTAAACAGTATTTAATTGTTTAATAGTTTATTTTTTATTAGTTTTTTTCTTTACAGAAGAAATTGACCATAATACTGAGTCATTATAATTTTTCGCCAGCTGCAAGTTCAGTCCACGAAGGTGCTGCAACAAGATTTGAGTTGCTACAAGAAATCTTCACCAACCTTCAAGTTCCAGCCACCGCAGGTGAAGGTCCATCTCAAGCAAAGGTACCCTCCACAGGCACCCGTCTTCCAACACAAGTGGTGCATGGTCTACAAGAAGAAAGCACTCAGTTTGATTCCATCACAAACTTTGCTAGACAGATGAAAAGAAGACAGGAAACAGCTTGGTGAAATATGGAAGGCAGAGTCCAGAGAATTGATGATTTAGTAGACCGTTTGACGTCTGTTGTGGAAGAGGTACAAAGCGGCCATAATGATACAAATTCATTATTTGAGTGATTGGTCTCAGTCCAAGAGGATATTGCAGCAACTCTGCGCTTGAATAACACCATTCAAGCGCGGATGGCACTGTCAATGGAGCAGAAAACAGCACTCCATTATCAAATGAATCAATCCATGGCACAGATGAATGTTCAACAACAGCAACAAACAGTGCATTTGCAAGTCATGTCAATGCATCTTCAATCAATTTTGGAAGAGCTGATGGGGCGGCGAGGCTCAGGGAATGTTTCACTCTCTTTTCCCGATTGGAACCTTTCTGGACTGGTTCCCCCAACACCACAGCAGAGGACGTCAGTGGAACTGAACACCCCTGTGGTTTAATTAAGAATACCTGAGGGAGCAAAAAGGAGATTGCTGTAAGAAGAGGCAGAAGAGGAAACCATCAACCCGGTGTCAGAAGAGAAAGAAGGCTGTTTGTGAAGAAAGTAATACTAAAGAAACTGGGTCTTGCAAGTTTTTCTTTCAGGTTAAATGAATACATATATTTGTCCTTTCTTAAGTATTATTATGTATTATTATTTTGTCCTTTCTTAAGTAAAATTGTATTATTTAGAAATTTAAATATAAACCTAACCCTAACCCTAAATCAGTTTGGGTGTAATCGCTATCATTAATTCATATTACTATAGCTGTTTGGTTAAATCTAAAAAAAAGGTTGATGCTTTTTTAACAGTAATCTGCTGTAACAAAAGCAACCTTTCAGTACTTGCACAATAACTTTAGTAAATAATTAAATTATTTACATATCCATAAACATAAGAGTAAGATAGCCTGTTCAGCAATGTAGTTCTGGATTTAAATGGTTAAAATATGTACAGGTGAAAAGAGTATTCATGGTAGACAATGTCAATAACAACTTATACACAAAACTGTTCCAGTTTTATTATGTCAATCACACTATCACATTTATTTAGAAATCTATTGATTAATAGTTTCACAAAATAAAGGACAACAGTTGGAGAAAGTAGGTGATATTTTTATTTCTAGCAATAAAAGCAGCCTCTTTCAACCATTCTTATGATGTTGAATGTAATTCTGCAAAGAGGAGCATGGCTACATACTTATGTTACACAAGAAAATGCCTGCAATGTGTACATCCAAAACTTTATCTTTATTTTTTAAACAATTACCTATTTAGATTAAAATGATTAACATATACAAAGCACTCTGGGGTCTGGTTACAAAATAAATGTTTACTGCAGTACACTGGACATTCATATTTGAGAGGCTTTTTTGTTAAATTTAAAAATAAAAACATACCCTATCCAGAGCAGTCTATTCCAGGACTGTACTTGTTTTTTCACACCAAACTTCATGTGTGTTCTTAACCTATAATAACTACCATACCCACTGGCTGGTGTACTGCTTTTTATGTTGACAAATATGTTTTGAAACACTAATTTGTCTGTTGTAAAAATGAAAAACATTACACTGTAATGTAAGATTTTTCAAACCAAATCAAGTTTTTCTTATTTCTACAAGGGTACAAAATAATAAATAATGATCACACTACTATGCCATTTTATTACCATGACTCTGACACCAATTTATATTACTTCTTCACAATTCACAGCCTTTGATAACTCCCTCTATTGTCATCAATAATATGATTGCAGTTCTACTAACTCTGCAAAAAAAATGTTTACAACGTGAGGGGGACTTCTTTTATATTTTCTGCTACAATCTGTTAAGAGTTGTAGTTACTGTGTATAGTATTATATTTTTGCGTTACCTTTAAATATTAAAATTATCAATGAACAACTCAAAGTGACTTTTGCAGAACATATAAGATTGTATATAAATTGAAGCTGCATTGAGTTGATTTATGTTTTCATATTGAATCTGTTAAGAGTTGCAGTAACTCAGGAATGTTTTCGTTTTTTTTTACCAAAATTGTATTAAACACACTTTTCAAAAGATAGGAGAGTTTAGAACATTAGCCTTTTTTTGTATCTAAGTCTTCTTTTGGGCTAAAATGATCTCATGAAAGATGTATTAATTTAGTTTGGTCAATATTTCTTTTCCCAAAAATGTACTTGCAGTTTTGTAACCCAATTCCATTCTCCCAAGCCCCTTCTGCCTACCCCCCAGCAACTTCTGCCTATCCGCCAGCGATTTCAGCACACCCCCCAGCCACTTCAGTACACACCCCAGCCACCTCTGCACCTACATTGTGTCTCACACCCTCACTCTCTGCTGCCTCAATGACCTCTGCTTCTTCTACACTGTTGTCTTTCACATCACTGGTAACCGTAAGCTAGGTCCATAAACCCACTACCATGCATCCAAGGGCCAGGCGGTGTGGAAACAAAATATATATATATTATTTTTTTTTTGGATGACATGTGTTTTTTGATGTTTATAAAACAAAAAAGACAATTGTCAGTGCTTGTGGTTAACACTGCATATCTGTGTGTATCTAGCAAAATGAAAACATGAGGTATTAGTTCATATTTTGATCAAAACATTTAAGCCTGCATCCCAGCATCAAGTAGCAACTGTCCATCAAGCCTATTTAAGGCACATTTGGGTATATACAATATACAATATGGGATATACTGAGCGCGGGCTTATTGCCATGGTGCTTCTACCATATATAATATTAGATATACCGGGCACAAGCATGTTTTTACTCTGGTTTTGTTTTTTGATGTTTGTTTGATTAATACACTTGTTTGATGATGCTCAAAATCGAGTCTCTTTTTTATCCAATCTTGTGTAATGACATTTATACAAGATTGTAACAATTACTTACATTAAAAGTAGGTGGATAACACATACTGCTTGTAGCAATTTGCACCATTTATATTAGTATGCAGTGCATGACAAACATATATAAAACATAATATAAATATACCTCTTAGAATTGGGAGAGCTCCAAAACTGTAAACTAGACCCTGAGGTGGCGCATGCTTTACGTCTGATGATATGTGAATTTCTGCGTGTGCTAGAGTACAACTCACACATATTTGCAGGTAAATGCCATCATTGCACATTTCTTTCCGGTCTCCTCCCCTTTCACATTCCCATTTACTCCTTACTAAGTGTTGTAAGCTCTCTAAGCGCTCCCAGGTGCACGGAACAGGGCTGCGTTCACAGCCATAGCTCTCTTTTCTGGACATGCACAGTGTGATTTTGCAAACGATGCGGTCAAAATCGCCAGATACATGCCTTGATGAATCAGGCCTGGGGTGTTCTTTGTAGCTGAGCAGTATATCCCAAAAGCTATTAAAAATTGCTTTAAAATCCCAAGTGTTTCAATATGAATGCAATTGTATGAGGAGCAGTATCGGTGACATCTTTAGAAAGCAGCCAAAAAACAGGGTGCTCTTTGACTCTGAGCAGCACATCCCAAAAAAATGAAACAGCTATTAACATCCTAAATGTTTTAATCTAAGAGCAACTGTTTGAGAGGCAGTATTAGTGACATCTGAATTAGTGGACTAAAAACAGGCTGTTCTTTGACTCTTAGCAGAACACACATCCAAAAAATCTATGACCTGCAACCTGGATTTGTTCTAGGGAAAAGGATTGCCACCGATCAACAGCAGGTGGGTTAGGCAGAAAGCCTCCTGAATATGCTGAGGTAGAGGGAAGTGAAAGTATATTTAACTGGTGTAAATTTGAAGTGCAGGAAATTTCTTTAGTCGCAGGTCATAGAAGACGAGTAAAAGGCGTTTCAGAAAAAATCTTCTCTGGCTATTACTTGGTAAGTCTATATTTTGCTTATGTCGCTGCCATACTGTTTGTTTTTATGTAGGTTTTGTCTGTGTCAGTGTATAAATGATGATGAAACGTATCGCACCCCTAGCAGCTACATGGTCCTCAGCTCGCACCTTTGCTGAGCATTATTGGAGACCAACCGATCTACAAAAGATCAAGTTTCTCAGAGCAACCACCAGGTATGTGGTAGTCCGCCCACCTGCTGTAGCTGGGTGACAAGCCTCCCGAAGAACAAAACACCACTTTGCAGGAATCTATGGTTTTGCAAACTGGATTTGTTCTAGGGAAAATGATTGCAAACTAACAAAATCTCCCACCCTACCCACCCTTTCTCCTTTTTTGCTAGGACTGTTGCTTCCACTGAAGACTTTGGGTATTAATAATCTTTCCTACTATCATCCCTCTAGGTCAGTGTTGGCTAACCTGTGACACTCCAGGTGTTGTGAAACTACAAGTCCCAGCATGTTTTGCCAATATATAGCAGCTTATTGCTGGAAGGGTATGCTGGGACTTGTAGTTTCACAACACCTGGAGTGTCACAGGTTAGCCAACACTGCTCTAGGTGCAGCAAGAGACCAAAAGAAGCCTCAGGCTGCCACCAAAAAGGAACAGAAGTAATCTATTACCCGGCATCACAATTCTTTCCTAAATTTAGGTGACAAAGTTATTTTTCCAGCCTCTCACTCTTCTAGTTCTAACAGCAGCATATAAACTTTTACCATAAATCAGTTAAAGTTCAAATAAATTGTTGTTTCATGGTTAAGAACATATGTGTTCTTTGGTCTTTATCCACAATTTAAAGGTGTTAGAACTGTCAGGCTCAAGGGTTACCTTTTTTCTTTATTTTACACTTTTCCTTTCAAGGACTGGTTTGCCAACAGTGAGCTTCTGAAAAATCTGATCAGTAGTGCTCTGATGTGCCCACGTGACCTAAAGTGCACGTGATTCGCGGGTGCCTGTACACGCAATTCGTGAACACCTACCAGTGGTAGCGGATGCCTGCTCACATGTGCACAATGCTCCATTTTGTTTTTTTAGCCAATGGAAGTGAAAATACTTTCACTTTCCTCCGCCTCAGCATTTTCGGGAGGCTTGCTGCCTAATCCACCTGCTGTTGTTAAGAGGCAAGCCTCCCGACAAACAAAATATATATTTCTTGCTTTTAACATCCCAAGTATTTTAATCTAAATGCAATTGTGTGAGGGGCAGTATCAGTAACATCTGTAGTAAGAGGCCAAAAAACAGGGTGTTCTTTGACTCTGAGCAGCACCCCACCCAAAAAACCCCCAATATATTTCTTGCTTTTACATTTCCATATGTTCCAATCGAAATGCAATTGTGTGAGAGGCACTATCACTGAAAATTTAGTAAGTGGACAAAAAAATAGAGTGTTCTTCGACTCTGAGCAGCAGTCCCCCTGCCCCATAAAAAAATAGGTTTTTAAAGAACCAATTGTTTACATTTGAAATATATTGTGGAGCAGTGTCAGAATAATTGTAGCGTGTTCAAAATCCAGACACTCTTTTTCAATCTAAAAGAAAACATCAATTCTTGATGTAAGGAATCAGGAGGGTAGTTTCTGATAAATGTGGTGATTTGTCCAAAAAATGAAAATAGGTAACATTCCAGATACACCATCCAAAGTGACAAGAGACAAGAAAAGGCTAAGACCATTCCCACTTTTTGCTAGTCTGGCTCCATCTACTGCTGGTACACGTGCTAGAATGTCCATATATCCAAGAGCATCCAAAATGGACATGCATCTTCCTTAACTTCTCATGCCCCACCTTCTCTCTCAGAGTTTAGGTCTGTCACCTCCAACACAGCCACATCAGTGCACGAGAAGAACACTAAGGCTGCAGAGCAACTGGGACACTCAAAGAATCCTGAGAAGAGTCTAAGGGGGTCTATGCTACATGAGAGTCTGATGTTTCAGATTCTGACACTGTAATTATGACACTGTAATAGAGCTGCCTCCTTTCTAAATTCCTCAACCATTTGGAAATGTGAGGATGAGTAGTAATGATGGTGATTTAAACTTATAGGGGGGTATTCAATTGTTCAGATTGCCGGCCGAAATACTCGCGCCCTAAAACTATTACCGTTAATACGGTAATTACTCGCTGAATTTCAGCTCGCAGCTCCCTGAGCTGGGATCTGAAATTCAGCGAGTAAATTACCGTATGAACGGTTTTTAAGCGCAATTTTACCGTATTAATGATAATAGTTTTAGAGCGCAAGCTTTTCGGCCGTCAAGCCGAACAATTGAATACCCCCCATAAAGTGAGGAGATAATTGTGGATCTGAAAGTGAATGTGTTGTACTTGAACAAGATAATGAGAAGGAGGATGATTGTGTTGAAGTAAAGCAGCCACCAGTGTTACCCCATCATGCCCAAGGGCATAAGACCAAAACATCACCTCTTGTTATTGGAAACATTTTTATCCCAACCCAGAAAACATTTGTAGACATCTGTAGCATTTGTGATACCACAATAAGTAGAGGTAGGAGAGTTGATCATCTAGGCACCCCCATCAGCATATCAGTGATACCACACAATGCCAGGTCATTCACAGGCCAGCTAATCTATGTATTGTTGTTTTCACAAAGAAACCTACTGGTGTTGTAAGAGCTCAGGAATGTCATAGTAAAATGGCTCACCCTGCTAGGACTCTCCTTAGGACCTCATTGCCGATAGCAGAACGAACATTGTGTGTACACTACGACTAAGTGAGTTTCAACACATACCAGGGTTTGCACACACAATAAACTTGATAGTGCACAGTTTCATACAAAAATGAGAGGTTAGTGCAGGAGATGCTGTCCTTGTCATGTAAAACATTTTGGGCATTTTTGACATTCAGAGACTGCATGTAGAACATTGCAGAGCTGCAAAAAAATAACATCTTCCTTGCCACCACCTGAAGCAAGAGGTAGTATCAAAGTGGAGTTCCAAACTTTATATGCTTCAGCGTTTAGAGCAGTGCTTCCCAAACCCAGTCTTTAGGGATACCTAACATTGCATGTTTTCCAGGTCACAAATAGAATAATTAGTACCACCTGTACATCTCTTAAAGCGTATCAGTCAGTAATGAATACACCTGCGCTCCAGCAAAGAGGTATAGAAAACAAGAACTGTTAGGGTTCCCTGGGGACCAGGATTGGGAAACACTGGCCTAGAGGAACAGAAACTAGTCATACTGACCTACACTTCAAGTCATGAAGTAAGGAGAGAAGGGACATGTTACCTTACTCCAGGAAACTGGAGAATCTTTTCTGTTTTATGCAAGCTACTCAAACCATTTATAATTGTAACACATGAAGCGAATTTACACACTGCAAGCCTGAGTCAAGTCATACCCCTAATTAAACTACTGGATAAACAGCTAGAAAAGGTAAAGGAGAAGATGAAATTTAGCAATTATGCCTAGATTTTTAAATTTGTAAATAAAGTTATTTATTCACTTCACCAGGACCCAAGGGTTTGCTGAATCTTGAAATTGGATCACTACATTTTGGAAACCGTGTTTGGTCCTAGGTTTAAGCCATATGTAATGTCTTTCTTTCCAACATTATTGATGAGGATGATGATGAGAGTGATAACATTGTCAAAATACAAGATGTTGACCACAGTTAGGAAAATGCCCATTAGTAAATTGTTAAAATCCCTATCTAGTCTTCAGTTCAGCAACCAACAACCAATATGTTCTCTTTTGTGGGGCTCAAACAAATCAAGCACTTCAGCCAAAAAACTGGCATTCCCTGTCGCTGAAGCACTTGTTTTGTTATACTATGCAAGTCCTTTTTAACATATGGGTGGGAGGGTGCTTAGGCCCAAGGACAATTCCATTGTGCTCTATTTTACATTGTTGCTTTGCTTTATCATCTTGTGTTAAATGCTACGCTGTCAACAGCTAAGCATTCATTTGGTCGATTTTCAGAATCAAAAATATTAGGTCGACAATTAAGGGGTCTACAGTATTAATAGGTTGACAATTCAAATGTCAACAGTATTATTGGGTTAGGGATACTATTGTCAACCTAATAATGCTGTCGACATTTGAACTTTCTACCTAATAATACTGTCAAAATCATTATTGTCGACTTTCCAACCCTGACTTTATTGGGGTGTCTATCATATAAATGTCAATCATGTAACTGTTAAACATATGTATCACACCCAGGTGGGAGGGCCCAAGGACAATGCCCTCTTGCACTATTTTACAAATTAGTGGCGCTATATAAATAAATGATGATGATGATGATGATGATTATAACCTTGATCTATCATCTAGTGTAAAATGTCTACTGATGCACAGTAGTGATGTCACTTTCCATCTAATTACTGCCATTGCTGTCCTACTTGGTCTATCTTCATTTCTAAAATGACAAATTAATTGATCTAGACATCTGGGATGAGGATGATAATGAGGCTAATGGCATTGTCACCAGTGAGATAGATGGCCACTGTTAGCCAAAAGCCCATTAGTACATTTTTTAAATTCCTATTTATTCTCCAGTTCAACAAATGGATTATTTTACCTATTTTTCCACAAAATTTATAATTAAATCCAAAACCAAATTCAGAACACATGAGAATTGTTGGGAAAAAGCAAAACCAAAACAAGAAAATAGTTTTAGAACCAAAGCTAAAGCCAAAACAAAAATATGCTTTTAGAACCAAAACCAAAATACAATGGTCTGCTCAGATCTCTAAAATAAATACTGAAAGGCATAAAGAAGCAAGTATGAGAAAATGGAAATAGTTTATTTTATATGATTTTTTTCAAGCAAACTGATTTACATTATGGAGACATGTAATCACAAAATTAAAGGTATTCTTAGTAGGGATGAGCGCACTCGGATTTATGAAATCCGAGCCCACCCGAACGTTGCGGATCCGAGTCGGATCCGAGACAGATCCGGGTATTGGCGCCAAATTCAAATGTGAAACTGAGGCTCTGACTCATAATCCCGTTGTCGGATCTCGTGATACTCGGATCCTATAAATTCCCCGCTAGTCGCCGCCATCTTCACTCGGGCATTGATCAGGGTAGAGGGAGGGTGTGTTAGGTGGTCCTCTGTCCTGGTAGATCTCGTGCTGTGCTGTTTAGTTCTGTGCTGTGCTGTTTAGTTCTGTGCTGTGCTGTGCTGTGCTGTGCTGTGCTGTGCTGTGTTCTGCAGTATCAGTCCAGTGGTGCTGTGTGCTGTGCTCTGTCCTTCTGAGGTCAGTGGTGCTGCTGGGTCCTGTGCTGTGTCCTGTTCAGTCCAGTGGTGCTGTGTCCTGTGCTCTGTGCTTCTAAGGGCATAGTTATTTCCCCAATATTCCCCTGTGTTTAAAAAAATAAAAAAAAGTTTTTTTAAAAAATACCAAAAACTACTTTAATTTTTTTTAATTACCACAAAATTTGCACAACCAATCCTGCAGTATAAGCCCATTGGTACTGCAATATTACCAAGTTCACACATTCAGCAGTAAAAGTCCAGTGGTACTGCAATATTACAAAGTTTACACATTCTGCAGTATCAGTCCAGTGGTGCTGTGTCCTGTGCTCTGTCCTGCTGAGTTCCGTAGTGCTGCTGGGTCCTGTGCCGTGTCCTGTTCAGTCCAGTGGTGCTGTGTCCTGTGCTCTGTGCTTCTAAGGGCATAGTTATTTCCCCATTATTCCCAAGTTTTTAAAAAAAAAAAAAAAAGTAAAAAAAAAAAAAAAAAAAATATAATAATTATAACCAAATTTGCAAAACCAATCCAGCAGTATAAGTCCATTGGTACTGCAATATTACAAAGTTCACACATTCTGCAGTATCAGTCCAGTGGTGCTGTGTCCTGTGCTCTGTCCTGCTGAGGTCCGTAGTGCTGCTGGGTCCTGTGCCGTGTCCTGTTCAGTCCAGTGGTGCTGTGTCCTGTGCTCTGTGCTTCTAAGGGCATAGTTATTTCCCCACTATTCCCAAGTTTTTTAAAAATAAAAAAAAAGTAAAAAAAAATAAAAAATTTAAAAAAAAAAAATATATAATAATTATAACCAAATTTGCAAAACCAATCCAGCAGTATAAGTCCATTGGTACTGCAATATTACCAAGTTCACACATTCTGCAGTATCTTGTGCTACATATAATGGAGACCAAAAATTTGGAGGATAAAGTAGGGAAAGATCAAGACCCACTTCCTCCTAATGCTGAAGCTGCTGCCACTAGTCATGACATAGACGATGAAATGCCATCAACGTCGTCTTCCAAGCCCGATGCCCAATCTCGTAGTACCGGGCATGTAAAATCCAAAAAGCCCAAGTTAAGAAAAAGTAGCAAAAAGAGAAACTTAAAATCATCTGAGGAGAAACGTAAAGTTGCCAATATGCCATTTACGACACGGAGTGGCAAGGAACGGCTTAGGCCCTGGCCCGTGTTCATGACTAGTGGTTCAGCTTCACCCACGGATCTTAGCCCTTCTCCTCCTCCCCCCCCCTACAAAAAATTGAAGAGAGTTATGCTGTCAGCAACAAAACAGCAAACAACTCTGCCTTCTAAAGAGAAATTATCACAAATCCACAAGGAGAGTCCAAGGATGTTGGTGGTTGTCAAGCCTGACCTTCCCATCACTGTACGGGAAGAGGTGGCTCGGGAGGAGGCTATTGATGATGTAGCTGGCGCTGTGGAGGAACTTGATGATGAGGATGGTGATGTGGTTATTGTAAATGAGGCACCAGGGGGGGAAACAGCTGATGTCCATGGGATGAAAAAGCCCATCGTCATGCCTGGTCAGAAGACCAAAAAATGCACCTCTTCGGTCTGGAGTTATTTTTATCCAAATCCAGACAACCAATGTATGGCCATATGTAGCTTATGTAAAGCTCAAATAAGCAGGGGTAAGGATCTTGCCCACCTAGGAACATCCTCCCTTATACGTCACCTGAATAACCTTCATAGTTCAGTGGTTAGTTCAGAAACTGGGGCTAGGACCCTCATCGGTACAGGGACACCTAAATCCCGTGGTCCAGTTGGATACACACCAGCAACACCCTCCTCGTCAACTTCCTCCACAATCTCCATCAGATTCAGTCCTGCAGCCCAAGTCAGCAGCCAGAGTGAGTACTCCTCAATACGGGATTCATCCGAGGAATCCTGCAGCGGTACGCCTACTACTGCCACTGCTGCTGTTGCTGCTGTTAGTCGGTCATCTTCCCAGAGGGGAAGTCGTAAGACCGCTAAGTCTTTCACAAAACAATTGACCGTCCAACAGTCGTTTGCCATGACCACAAAATACGATAGTAGTCACCCTATTGCAAAGCGTATAACTGCGGCTGTAACTGCAATGTTGGTGTTAGACGTGCGCCCGGTGTCCGCCATCAGTGGAGTGGGATTTAGAGGGTTGATGGAGGTATTGTGTCCCCGGTACCAAATCCCCTCGAGATTCCACTTCACTTGGCAGGCGATACCAAAAATGTACAGAGAAGTACGATCAAGTGTCCTCAGTGCTCTTAAAAATGCGGTTGTACCCACTGTCCACTTAACCACGGACATGTGGACAAGTGGTTCTGGGCAAACGAAGGACTATATGACTGTGACAGCCCACTGGGTAGATGCATCCCCTTCCGCAGCAACAGCAACAGCTCCATCAGTAGCAGCATCTACAAAATGGCTGCTCATGCAAAGGCAGGCAACATTGTGTATTACAGGCTTTAATAAGAGGCACAACGCTGACAACATATTAGAGAAAATGAGGGAAATTATCTCCCAGTGGCTTACCCCACTTAGACTCTCATGGGGATTTGTGGTGTCAGACAATGCCAGTAACATTGTGCGGGCATTAAATATGGGCAATTTCCAGCACGTCCCATGTTTTGCCCACACCATTAATTTGGTGGTGCAGCATTACCTCAAGAGTGACAGGGGTGTGCAGGAGATGCTTGCGGTGGCGCGCAAAATTGCTGGACACTTTCGGCATTCAGCCAGTGCCTACCGCAGACTAGAGGCACATCAAAAAAGCATGAACCTGCCCTGCCATCACCTCAAACAAGAGGTTGTGACGCGCTGGAACTCCACCCTCTATATGCTGCAGAGGATGGAGGAGCAGCAAAAGGCCATTCAGGCCTACACAGCCACCTACGACATAGGCAAAGGAGTGGGGATGCGCCTCAGTCAAGCGCAGTGGAGACTGATTTCCGTGTTGTGCAAGGTTCTGCAGCCATTTGAACTTGCCACACGAGAAGTCAGTTCCGACACTGCCAGCTTGAGTCAGGTCATTCCCCTGATCAGGCTGTTGCAGAAGCAGCTGGAGAAAGTGAGGGAGGAGCTGGTAAGCCATTGCGATTACACCAAGCATGTAGCTCTTGTGGATGTAGCCCTTCGTACGCTTTGCCAGGATCCGAGGGTGGTCACTCTTTTAAAGTCAGAGGAATACATTCTGGCCACCGTGCTCGATCCTCGGTTTATAGCGTATGTTGTGTCTCTGTTTCCGGCGGACACAAGTCTACAGCGGTGCAAAGACCTGCTGGTCAGGAGATTGTCCTCTGAAGAGGACCGTGACATGCCAACAGCTCCACCCTCATTTTCTTCCACATCTATGGCTGCGAGGAAAAAGCTCAGTTTTCCCAAAAGAGGCACTGGCGGGGATGCTGATAACATCTGGTCCGGACTGAAGGACCTGCCAACCATTGCAGACATGTCTACTCTCGCTGCATTGGATGCTGTCACAATAGAAAAAATTGTGGATGATTACTTTGCTGACACCATCCAAGTAGACATGTCAGACAGTCCATATTGTTACTGGCAGGAAAAAAAGGCAGTTTGGAAGCCCCTGTACAAACTGGCTCTATTTTACCTGAGTTGTCCCCCCTCCAGTGTGTACTCGGAAAGAGTTTTTAGTGCAGCGGGGAACCTGGTCAGTGAGCGGCGAAGGAGGTTGCTTCCTCACAACGTTGAAAAAATGATGTTTATAAAAATGAATAATCAATTCCTCAATGAAGTACAGCACTGCCCTCCAGATACTACAGAGGGACCTGTGGTTGTGGAGTCCAGCGGGGACGAATTGATAATGTGTGATGAGGAGGAAGTACACACTGTAGGGGGAGAGGAATCAGAGGTTGAGGATGAGGACGACATCTTGCCTCAGTAGAGCCTGTTTAGTCTGTACAGGGAGAGATGAATAGCTTTTTTGGTGTGGGGGCCCAAACAAACCAATCATTTCAGCCAAAGTTGTTTGGTAGGCCCGGTCTCTGAAATGATTGGTTTGTTAAAGTGTGCATGTCCTATTTCAACAACATAAGGGTGGGTGTGAGGGCCCAAGGACAATTCCATCTTGGAACTTTTTTTTTGGCATTATATGACCAATCAACAGTCGTTTGCCATGTTCAAAAAGTAAAACCAAATTTTAAAAAATTCAAGAAATTAAACCAAAAGTAAAATGCCGTGTCATAATTTAAAACAAGAGGTATTGACGTGCTCTAAAACTACTGTATTGTTGTTTATATTTTATAAACACTACACTTGAAAGCTTGAGTCTTTCAATAAAAAAGTAACTGTCCATTGCACGAATATTTGCAACAGGGACAATTTTAGGGTTAAGAAAGCCAACTAATAACACTTCGATGCTGTCTGTCTTTATAAACACTACACTTGGAAGTTGGAGGAGGTATTGTGGCCCTGGCACCAAATTTACTACCGGGGCCACTCCACTGTGCAGTCCATATTTAGGTGTATCAGATATTAAACAACGGTGACAGTTGATGCCCAATTTTTTAATTATATTGTGGCCTCGGTACCAAATTGTGTACCGGGGCCACCACACTACGCAGTCCAGATACTTGTTTGGTGGAATTCAGACCAGTTGAGGGTTTTATTATTATATTGTGGGGACCACTCTATCTATACCACACTACAACTCTATACCACTCTATTTCATACTTTAATTCTATTTAATACTTTAATTCTATTTCATACTTTAATTCTATTTAATACTTTAATTCTATTTCATACTTTAATTCTATTTAATACTTTAATTCTATTACTAATTACCATAAAGAGGAACTGCCGCTTCTATTTAATACTTTAATTCTATTAGTAGTTACCATAAAGAGGAACAAAATAAACCAATTTTACCAAAAGTATAATATGACTTAAACTTACAAACACTACACTTGAAAGATGGTGCCTTTAAATGAAAAAGTCAGTCTTCATTGCACGACTATGTGCAACAGGGACAGTTTTTTGGTTTACAAAGTCAACCAATAACACTTGGACCCTGTCTGTCTTTAACATACTTGATGGGATCTCAATGACGAATTATCTGTACCATGTTTGGAGGAGGTATTGTGGCCCCGGTATCAAATTGGGTACCGGGGCCACCCCACTACGCAGTCCAGATACTTGTTTGGTGGAATTCTGACACGTGGAGGGTGTATTTATTTTATTGTGGCCCCGGTATCAAATTGGGTACCGGGGCCACCCCACTACGCAGTCCAGATACTTGTTTGGTGGAATTCTGACACGTGGAGGGTTTTTTAATTATATTGTGGCCTCGGTACCAAATTGTGTACCGGGGCCACCACACTACGCAGTCAAGATAGATAGATGCGTATCATAGATAAAGTACATTCAGTGGTGTGGGGCAAATTGAAAAATATTCAAAATGCACTGACATTATCAAAAACAAGAGGTTGCCACACGCTAAAACTCCAACATGTATATGATGGAGAGGATGGAGGAGCAGCCGTATGTGTAGTGTAATGCAGACCTGTTGAAGGTTTTTTATATATTTTATTGTGGTGACCAGTGCCCACTCCTCTAGGCAGTCCAGGTACATTTATTGGTGCGATTCATAAAAGTTCAGGGTTTTTAATATATATTGTGGTGACCCACTCCTCTACGCAGTCCAGGTACATTTATTGGTGCGATTCATAAAAGTTCAGGGTTTTTAATATATTGTGGTGACCCACTCCTCTACGCAGTCCAGGTACATTTATTGGTGCGATTCATAAAAGTTCAGGGTTTTTAATATATATTGTGGTGACCCACTCCTCTACGCAGTCCAGGTACATTTATTGGTGCGATTCATAAAAGTTCAGGGTTTTTAATATATATTGTGGTGACCCACTCCTCTACGCAGTCCAGGTACATTTATTGGTGCGATTCATAAAAGTTCAGGGTTTTTAATATATATTGTGGTGACCCACTCCTCTACGCAGTCCAGGTACATTTATTGGTGCGAATCATAAAAGTTCAGGGTTTTTAATATATATTGTGGTGACCCACTCCTCTACGCAGTCCAGAAAGATACCTTGTTGCAACGTTTTGGACTAATAACTATATTGTGAGGTGTTCAGAATACACTGTAAATTAGTGGAAATGCTTGTTATTGAATGTTATTGAGGTTAATAATAGCCTAGGAGTGAAAATAAGCCCAAAAACTTGATTTTTAAACTTTTTATGTTTTTTTCAAAAAAAATCCGAATCCAAAACCTTAAATCCGAACCGAGACCTTTCGTCGAGTGTTTTGCGAGACAAATCCGAACCCCAAAAATAACGAAAATCCGGATCCAAAACACAAAACACGAGACCTCAAAAGTCGCCGGTGCACATCCCTAATTCTTAGTAAACAAGCATAGTTTAAGAGAATATATGCAGCAATAGCATTCAGTGATGAAGGTCACCCAGAAATACATAAAAATGTGAGCAAGTGTTTATGGAGAAAGGAACTATGCTGGTGCTAGTTGTTTTTCTACCATATTTATGTTGATGTGATCCATATGCTGCTTTTATTCGACTAGGTGAAAAGAGTTGAAGAGAGGCACCATTACCACACAATTGCATATTTTTGACCAAAAGATTATTAAGCCTGCTACCACGTCAAGGTAGACTCTTGCAGCAGGGCCCTAACCTATCCTACCTAACATTATTATTTACCTTCTAAGAGTCTATTTCTTTTTTATTTAATCTTTGCTAAATTTTATCACAGTTTTTACTAAAACGTTATTATATCTGACATTGTTTTAAACTGTTAGGTGCCTATTAGTTTTTTGCCTTTTTAAACTGTTAGTTTTTTGCCTTGGAAAAAGCAGACTTAAGCAAAACGCGCGTTGGAGTCCTCTCTGTCTGGCATTACTTTAATCTCATTCAACTGGCAGCTAATCCTATTATGTTAATAATACTCTGATAAATCCACATTTTGTTCGGAATTATTATCTTGGCAGATAGCAAGACACTCCCTATACTGTATGTGGGCAATTGCCTGATTACAAAAAGCACTGGAAGAAATAGACAGTGCCTTTGATTACGGTGTAACTAACTTGGCTATACTTATCATGGAATTAGCTTAGTTAATGCAGAAGGTTTTTGGTCTGCTCCAATGAAACAGCATAACTTAAATGCTGCAAATATACCCCATAACCAGATATATATGGGTTAAGGAGATTATGTTGTGTTAGATCTACATTTCTGCCTATATCATAAGTCCACACATTAATAGAGAAGATTTTTCTGTGCAGATAGCATTTGATTTTAATTTGTTTTAAAATTTCGCTTATTTTAAAATTTCTCTAATAAAAGCTATATTTTATGTTAGATTAATGCAACAAAAATAATAGAAGCTGGTGTGCACTTGTAAATTAACTTCTTCCTTCTTCTACATTCCTGTAATAAGTTTAAGTACTCTTACATCTTCCTAATTAGCCCACATATTCCCATAGTGCCCTATGCAATACAATATTTTATCTTCAAGAAGCCTGATTGATCTTCTTATTGGCTGCTTTAATACTCTAATATATTTTATTCTGTTTAGCTCAATCTACTTACATTGTCTTTTTTTGATGTATCCTAACATATACTAACATTACAGCTACGTATAATTTTGTTTCTATCAATTTATTAAAGATATGAATATAGTTTACTTCAGTTGCTGCTTGCTATTTTAATCATCTTTTTTCTACTTTACTGTATGCCATATTTTAATATAATATATTTTCTATCCTATATAATGGCTTTACATTGTTCATATAATATATGATCTTATTATATTTGAGTATTTGTGAAATAAGAGTCATTTAGTTTAATCGTTTGGCCAAAAATAGATCTGAAAAATCTAGAAAAGTCCCTGCAATCACCGCTGGGCATTGTGTATGACTATTTCATTTTAACACACTTCTCTCAGTCTCTCTAGGATGTATTTACTCTTATAATGTTGTATCTGTGTCTACATGTTTAGCTTTATACACTATTTCTAAGAATAGTTTTCTGATTAATTAATTTTGGTTATTTTTGATTGGTATTGCTGAAATATTTTGTTATGTTTTTCTAATAAGGTGTTACTCTAGAGTAAGCAAAAGGGAAATTGAAGGGCTGAGGCGGGTTACAGAGATGACACGGATTTCTGGCATATCTCCTTATCGCTTCGCCATGATGGTCTTTACGTTTTCTTTGCCAAGCCCAGTGGTCTTCGGCTCTCATCACCTAATAAGAAACAAACCAAAGAAAACTGTGATTCATTTGGCCCAAGTTTTGCTAGTCGGACATCCATGCTCTAGAATAGAGGTGCATATCTTATGGGGTTCAAAATCTGTTTTCAAGGACTGTCAGATATGCAAAACATTCTATTGGGAATCACATTTTTGTTGACCACCATTGCTCTGGAATACAATGCTTTTACTTCATATTGACAATAGAAAAATGTTGAAAAAAGCTTTCCATGCACAATGAGGAAAGTGTTCCTATTTTAATTTAATATGCCTGAAAAAATGTTTTACCTTTTTCCAAGTGACAATATGCACAGCCCTATGAGTCAATGCTTTACCCTTTAGATATTCAGAATATGATACTAGGAAATACTAATAGACACCCCAACCTACAGAGGGACAATATCAGTTTAGTTGTAGTTTACTGTTTTCACTTGCAGAGAATCCCCTAGAAAGATGAGTATTCCATTTCTCTTCATGCTCATATGTAGCTGTTTTTACCTCAAATATTAATAATTTATTATTTACCACACAAAGGCACATCAGTAATTATTTACCACTCAATGCCCATCGGTAACTATTTAACTGTCAGCTGTTAATGTTCATCAGTAAATATACAGTACAGTATCATCACATTACTGCTACCTCCTGGTTCTCTACTACAGCCGCCTCAATCTCTGCTGTGTCCCAGTCTTTTCTTAGAAACACTTCCTGCACAGCTTTATGTGTCACATAATGTGTGCTCTTCATGGCATTCTAATTGAGCAAGGTCAATAACAATTTAGAAAGTAAGAGAACTCACACTCATGTTGGCTTTATATTAAGCACTACTAGGTAGGTATTACAATTAATCCCCCACTGTGCCAGCTTATCCTATATAATACAACTGTGTCAAGAGAACCCAAATACATTACACAGTACAGTGCATACTAGAGGTGTTTTTCCGCTGAATCCCATAGTGGTCCATGAATTTTTTCTACTTTTACTCATCCTACTATTTTACACACCTCTTCACATTGCTCCAGAGTTACAAGTGTTCGGAGCTGCAATCTGTTCCACAAGGCGTCAGTATTCTTCAGGAACATCTTCAATGGTATAAATCGAGCAACATAGGAATAGATTGTGTGGTACCATATCTGTTCCTCCTCCATTTTATTTGCAAGCAACCTACAGAAACAGAAGACCATAAGGAGTAGATATATTTGTATCATAGAGTCACCAGGTTTACAAAACATGTTTTAATTGCCAAGCTTATATAAGAATTGCCATATATTTCACAGCTCCTTTTCTATTAAGTGCAGGCTATGAATAGACTGTGGTGTGAAAGAGACAGAGGGTGTATTTATCATAGAGGTAGAGCCCTTTTCTGGTGAAAATGCTCTAAAGAGATCTTTTTACTCTGCTTAATTTGTTAATGAGATTTCCACCAACAATACCCACTCTAGCGATAGTCTAATTTATGATGTATCTAAGTATCCAACATGATCCCTGTTCTGTTAGAGCAACTCAGGATGGCATTAACAGAAAGAATAAATTGAAAAATATCATTACAAATAGATTTTTACTGAGAATTGTTATGGGCTATTGTTCTGGTGCCAAAAATATATAATACTTTATGGCGAGGGGGAGTAGATATAATATAGCATATTTCATATATACAGTGTAGATTTCTTCATCTCTTTATTTATAATGTTATTGTTATTTTAATAATATTGAGTACAAAAATAACAGACAGAAAGATAACAACAAACCAAACAATTGAACATATACAGGATTAAAACCAAACTCTAGATATACTGAAAGCCTAGTGAATTATCTTCACTATGTAGCTCACTAGGGGCTATAACTAACATATGGATCCAACTCAAAATACATTAAGTTAGGAGTACAATTGTTTGACTGTGTGATTGTTATAATATATGATTGCATGAACAAAGCAAGAAAGTGTAAGGGGATATAAATAAAACGAGGAGAGGATTGTTTAGCAAGAGGGTGGGAGATTGGGAAGGACAGAGGAGAAGGAGCACAAGCCGGGGGTTTGCTTTATTAGCTATAGATAAGATTTATTGCGTGCCTGGACGGTATGTGGTGAGGTTTTTTAAAAAAATCATGTTTCCTAGTTATATGCGTTAACGGAGAACAGGGGTATCTACGATAAGTAACTTTTACCACTCTCTATCACAGCTGAGTATCTCTCAGCTGCCACAGTGATAAATTAATGTTGAAGCACTGAGATAAGTATATGTAAATTGCCACAATAAACTGAGATAAAAGATTAGACTTCTGGCCATAATAAGCTTTTCAATATTAAATATACCCCAGAGCGCTGTCCCATAGGACTGAAAGCTAACTATATTTCTTTTATAGCAAATTAGGTAGAGTGAAGGGAAATCTTTCTCATTATATTTTAAATAGCCTGTACATGGCTGTGCCCTGAAATCACACCCATAGTTGTTGTCATTTGGGCTCTTTAGTTTAGTTCAAACACAATATCCTTTTTCCTTTATTGTCTGGACATACAGTAAATGATTTGCTTGGTGACTATATAATCCATGACCCGGACTAATATGTTCTTCTCGGACATATTTCATGTTGTATTCCACTTGTATATGACTAGACAACGAGGGTTAATACTTACAGTGCGGAGAAAAAATTGACACAGGTGTATTCCCTCTCAGATAGGCCGGCTCTCCGGAAGTACACCAACACCATTGCCAGTAAGTACTAGAATACAAATACCAGTTACATAGTCAGAATGGAGAAATGCATGTCCACACACTCTTCAGACCTATTGTCTGCTTGCTCTGTTGCATTTCCTTCAGTAAAAGGGTGTATTTCCAAAAATTGGGAGCATGGTTGTAGGATTTGGGGACACCACCACCAAACAATCAGACATTACCTTTCACTATTTCTGTTTACACTACCCTGGTGAAAGGTAATACCAGACTGATCACTATATATTACATACTATTGAGTGCAAATATAAGAAAACAGTAAATGCTTAAGTAACATTGAAAGAAATACCTTGTCCGACATTCTCAGGCATGAATCAATTTCCAGAAAGCTGTAGATAGTGGGTTCCTCTGCAATGATAAGCAGGAAATGTTTTCAGACTTTATATGATATAGTGGGGAATATTTATATCAACTTTTTGCAGGTAACTGTGAAGAAGAGTTGGTGTTGCCCATAGCTGCCTTTCAGACATTTCATTTCATGTATAAACTAATAGAAATTGACAGCATCTTAATGATTGATATGGACATCTGCTTTTCTACACAGTTACCTATAAAATAGTATTCAATATGTTATAAGTTTATTAATGTAGCATATTATACAAAACCTTCCAAAGGATTTTGTTATACTAAAGTTGAAATCACATCGTGATGTGATGGGTTTACTCTGACACCTTGCTTTATAGGGTTTAACAGGTTGTCAGAAGCTAGTTATTACTCACTACTCTGACTGGCACGAATCGGCCAAAACAGAAACTCACCAACTTTGAGTGCTAACTAGATGCCAACATGATATCCCCAGTTGTAGGAGGATATAGCTGCCATCACCAGGCTGCTTTAAAGGCACCTTGAGCCTCTCATGTTTCTTGTGATTGTGTAGCTGGTGCTTCACCTCTTTACTAATTGTGCTGACTGAATCCTTTCTGACTCCCTACTGGGAATCAAGACTGCAGGGTAGCAGGACAGTGCTGACTAAGGACTATGGGCTCCATGCAGGATAGCCCAGAATGGATTAAATGGGCTCTTTCATCTGTTATACCACAACACAGCAGGGACAGGTGTCTCAAAGGAACTAGCAGCCTCTTAATTGTAATGGTATTTATTGGGTCAAATACCTCCTTTAATTGCATACATACACCACAAGAATGTAGTGATGTTTGCTCCCTCTCCGCACTGCACACTTTTAGCCTGGGCCCAGAAATATAAAAACTAGATACTCCACCCAAAGATTGTCCTTAAGGACTAAGACCCCCTCCCAGCCAAATTTGACTTTAGGAACTTTGGATCTCGAGCTAGATAATTATATTTAATTTTACTTACAAGTACTTAGTGCACCTAATGGACCAACCCAACAAATCATTTCTTCTGGTATTATTTTTGGAAACTATGATATTGTTTGAAGATAAAGCTATTGTTTGTATATTTAATCATTATGTTGACAATTCTGCTATTTTGTTTTGTTGTTTTCCTCTACATGTATTGTGACCCTTTGTATCATTTCTCCATGTTCACCATTATTCTAAAATATAAAGAATAATTGAAATGTTTCTCCTTCTAAACAGGAAGCTTTGTGGACTCCATTGTCTTGAATTTGGCTTCAAATCAAAATATTTCATTATAAAACATATAATGTGATTTGGAAGCGAAAATCTCAATTTGCCACAGACAAGATATTAGATATTGAAGCATTCCCAGAATTTTCCCATTGAAATCCCCTGAATGGCGCATACAGATAATGGACACCATGGTTTATCGAGGGACTTGTGTACTGCAGCCTGAATATGGGGCATTCTCATTAGAGGCACATTTGAATTTTAAAAACAGCGTCTGTCAATGCCTAAGGTGATATTGTGTGATAAGCTAATAGTTGTACACGTTCTACTTCCCACTTTAAAATTAGTAGTTTTTGCAAATTAATACATAACTATCGGTGTTTGTCCTACTGCTTACATTTTTCTGCCAGATTTCCCATGTTCCATAGCATCAGTGTGGATGCATTGTGCATATACAAACTTACTGTTTGCCAAGTGTCTATTATGGTCCTAATAAATGTTTGTTTTGTTAATAAATATTAATAAATGTTAAAACAATGAGTCATACTCAGCAATATGTAAAATGCTTTCTCCACTTGTCCCAGGCTAGGAGAATGATCAGTGGAGCAATGTGGGCGCTGGTCTCCATGTAGTTTTCTTCTCTTTGCAGGGTTCTGGTTGTCTTCTGTTGTCCTGTTATGATAAATTCTTCTCTTTTATATAAAGTAACAATGAATGAATACTTATTTACAAATTAATTATAAGGGAAGAGATTTAACATCCATAAATGCACCCTGTAGTTCAATCTCCTCACTTAGCACATGAGGGCCACATGCTGCTTTTGTGAACTGCAGATGTAAATTGGACATGGAGCTACATTGCAGGATTGCACCAAGGAAATACACATGGTGAGAAGAATAAAAATGTCATTTTAAAATCCTACTACTAACATTTTAGAGCCTCCTCTTTTAATTTTAACTTTTCAATTGTTCTCCCAGAATACTACTTGTTGCATCCTCATTTATGTTTTAAATTAATTATGAGAAATGGGTATACACAGCCAACACAAGACTACAACCCACTGACCGACATTGTGTGTGACTGATCACACAGCCCACTGAATACTTTTTACCTTTGCATTCTAGCTAGTCCAATGCGCAATATGATGTAGCACATGCCCTTGTGTTTCAAACTCCCATTGTCCTATAGATTGTAATCTTGCAAGCAGAGCCCTCTTACTTCTGTCTGTATGTATTACTCAGTATTGTTTTATCAATGTTTGTTCCCAATTGTAAAGTGCTACAGAATTTGCTGGCGCTATATAATTAAATGTTGATGATGATGATGATACAATTGGAATAAAATGAGCATGGGGAAAAGAGTAAAAATTTAGTTTCACAATTCTGCTACTAAACCTTTAAAACCTTCTCCTTCTTAAATTTTAACATTTTCCTCCAAAGTACTAATTCCAGTTTTATCAATGCTGTAACTGATTAATGAGAGTGCGAGGGCAGTAGACTCTCAGTATTTCATGTGTTATTTTTGTATGTAAATATTTATATCACATGGGTATTGGGGCATATAATGCACATACCAACATCAAATGCATCTGGATGGTTATAAAGACGTCCTAGGGAAAGTATAGCAGCAACTACCAATTACTGCCACCTCCTGAGAACCCATAAATATCCAATAATTTTGCAGCTGGAAAGAAATTCTGTAGCCACCCGCAAGTCAGACAATTACCCCATAAATGTGTATGCTTCTTCCTTTCACTCTTATCTAAATATTTTATACCACAAAATGAAACATAATTTTTGCATATGGACGTATTTTGAGGGTCATATAGGCTGAGTGTATGGATGGATGTTTTATTTTTACTTACATTTTTATGGAGAATATTTGATCTATATCTGTCTATACCAAACATCTATCACTTAGTTAGTGATATTGGGCCTGATTCATTAAGAAAAGTAAAGCAAAAATTTAGTGACTTTTTACCTTGACAAAACCATGTTAATATGCGAGGGGTGCAAATTAGTTTATTATTTTGCACAGATAAATACTGGCTGTTATTTCATGTAGCACACAAATACTTGATACCTTTATTATTACACTGACATTTAAAGTTGATCTAGGACATGCCCTACCCTAATTATAAATCTGTCCCTATGTTTTAAATTTACATCCCCCTCTAAATGAAACATGGTTTTTCCAAGGTGCAAAGATACTAATTTTTTTTTACTTTACTTTGCTTAATGAATCAGACTCATTATGTGTCTGCATAATATTTGACACAATTATACTCACAGCTAACATCACAATATTTTTAGCCTCTTACCAGCATGACCCCTTCTACTACTCCTCCCATAACCTACAATTTGTAGTGATTGGTTCATTGCACTTACCTTCTCTTCTTTCTCCACAACTCCGTTACACCCAGGGAAGAACGAAGTAAAAGAATTTTTTTTAAAAAAAAGTGTGGTTTAAAATTGGTTATTAACTGAGAAATTAAGGGCAAATCAGGAAGGTACATAATGCTATACAAGACTAAAGACTTAACAACTAAAGTAAATGAAACTACAATATTTCTTATAAATGTTATACTACAGATAACTGATCTAAATACAAATACTATGTAATAAAATCTAAATAAATATATATATAAATGTATGTATAAAATAAGTTATGTAGTATACAATACGCAGATAATAAATCGATCAGTATAGCAATGAATCGCAAGGTTCGCCAGTCACAGTGATGTGTGAGCTGTCTGCCACCAGAGCTCACGGCCAGTTTGAATATATACAACTGACGTCACCTTGACCACCTGCCATGCAGTGATGATGACTGAGGTTCTAATGCTGTTGCCATGGTGTCAACTAGACTGAAAGGGCCACTAGAGCTAAATTGCTGCATTATATAAAGGAACTAATAGTAACATTTACACATACATATCTATCTAATCTATTAACTCTATTTAGGAACCTATCACAAATTTGACACAAGGCAGTGGTTACAGTTGACTCTTTTATATGCACACCAGTCTTTCTGTTTTGAGCACTATTGAAAGTTACTGCAGCTAATCTAGTGTTATCTAAACAACTTAAATTAACAGTATTAATTAATCTATTTTAGGTTCCTGACCATGGACACTTTTGCATGATTCATAAATGGTATCAGCAGTTTTTGAACTAATGCCGCTGCAGAGGGTATGGCTGCTACGGGCAGGGCCAGTTTAAGGGTCACATCAGCTTGGAGTTAATAAATGTAAAGAATCTATTGAGAGAAGTGTTCTCCAACTAGAGAGGGTGTGGCCATGGAGTGCGCTGTTAGCTCCTCCCTCCAACCACCTGCATCTCCCTCCCATCTTCCCTAACATAAAGTAAACAGCACTAACTGGTTCACTCAGCATCTAAGGAAAATGAAAAGTGGTAAATACGTCACAAATGCCCCCCATGTGGGCACAATACATTGTTTATAGAAAAACTAATAAAACAAGCAAAATATAATATGGGAGACACTTTTCACCTTAACAGTTGTGTAACCTTACCTTTCATTCAGAATCCTTGTCTACACAATGAGAATAACATAAATGTTTATTATTTAATGGTTTTATGGTAACAGAGTATTGCATTCAAATAATATAGCTGATTGCTTGTTGCAGTGTTTAGTCTGATTCCTGTATCACTTCTCAGAAAATATATCTCATTTTCACATCTTATTGAAGGGGTGATGCTTTATAATTCACTTGCAACAATTCAACACTATGACAGTCAATCTGGATATACACTACAGAAATATTCTCCCAATGCAATATCATTATCGATTTTACCAACGGCTGAAAGTCCCAATCAGCATGTCCATTCATGCGTACACACTATACATATTTTACAATGATTTACCGTCAGATCTGTGATTTTTGTATATCATACCCATCGTCTCAAACCATCTTGACGCCATACACACTGTACAGATATCTGCCGTCCCTGCAGCAATATGCAAACATTAGTTAAATAAAGGGCTGAACCGCAGCAAACACAAACATACATCCAGAAACAGGAAATACCATCACCGACATTCATTTCTTGCTTCTGTTTTGTTTATAGTGTACTTCTGGCAACTCCGTTCACAACTGTATACACTGTACACGTGATCTCCAGCAGGGTGCAAGATATGGGAATGCTAGTAGTCCAGGAGTCATTAGTGTATATATTTATAATAAGGCAGTAGCAGAAGAAAATTAAATACACATAAAGATATATGAAACAATATAAAAAAAATGTGTACATAACACGCCAATAAATAAATGAGACTTTGTAGATATTATGTACATATATGTACATGTGCTTACATTTCATGATACAACACAGTTTTGTCCACTTCACGTGTGATACGGTAGGGACGCAGGGTGTATACAGGTGCACTGAACCTATGAACTTGTTGATATGTTTGATAGATTGTAAGCCTGCGAACATGGCCTTCTCACCTCTTTGTCTGTTTTACCCAGTTTGTTTATTAGTTTACTATGTTTGTTCTTAATTGTAAAGTGCTACGGAATATGTTGGCGCTATATAAATAAATGATGATGATGATGATGATACTGGGCTTATTTGGTTGTACAACTTAGCTTCAGAGTGGAATTCTATAGTGTGCAAATAAATAAATAAGTACATTTTATTTATTTATATATACATATATATATATATATATATATATATATATATATATATGTATATATATATATATATATATATATATATATATACATATGATACAAAAAAGAAGGTAATAAGGGCGCCTCTGATAGTGTAGAATTTCCAGGTCAATAATCCCGAAAACCTACGGTGTATATATTAAGCACACCAGATATATGTATCGTAGAAGCTCATCAAAGTATGAATCCTGGATCGTTCCACTCGAAACTGCATATGTTTTCTCCAGGTTTGTGTAATCAAAAGGATAAAAAAAGGCAAATTAGACTAGTGCAATATAGTCAGACCATCAAACCATTTATAGTGCACCCAAAAACCTATATATGTGCCTACCAACGCAATATAGATAATCAGCTTATCTGTTTAGGTCCTTGGGGTTCCAGCACTACTTCATCCACAGGGCTGTAGCTTTAAGAGGTACATCAGTAATTGACATCCACAGGTCTCAAGGATGGCGGCCCGCATCGGTATAAATTATAACATTTTTGAACTGGTGAAATTTTACTCCTGCTAAAGTCACTAGGTGACGAAACACATTGAGGTGATCTAACATACTGTGCACTAACTGTTCCAGTTATTGTTCTTTATTTTTATCCCTTTTTTGTACTTTTTATCTGATACATAGTTGAACCTATACCCTGGATGGTCGTGTGGAGCATTCCTCAGCAGACTTTTTGTGTGAAGGTCATGAAGAATAACATTTACAGGACTAATTAGGACATAATATTGACCACTACTGGATTTCAGATAACCTACTGATTTTTTCATTCTTTGTAAGTGTAAAATTTATATATTTACTGTGCAATAAAACAATTATGTGAATTTACTACACTATATGGTACTACTACTTTTTGTTCCTGGTGGACAATGGAGAGAATTGGTCACAGCATCTAGGTTATCAATTAGTTTCATTGCAGCAGCCGCAAGGAGCATAAGACAGATAAACATATATAAATACTTTTTCTGGTACGCACATATATATAAGGGTGCTAAGGGGAAAGGTATACCATTACTATTTTGTTGAAAGTACTACAGTATCTTTGGTATTCTCTGTCTCTAAATTTCTATATTAAATTCAGTAATGAATCCACCTGTGCTTCAGCAAAGAGATATTGAATACAAGCACTGTTAGGGGTCCCTAAGGACCAGGTTTGGGAAACACTGGGCTAGAGGAACAGCAAATAACCATCACAACCTACATATCAAGTCATGAAATAGGGAGAGGGGGGACATGTTACCTTACTCCAGAACACTGGAGAATCCTTTCTGTTTTATGCAAGCTTCTCAAACCATTTGTATTGTAACAAATTAAATAAAAATTGAGCCCTTTGTACAAACTAGCTATGGTGTACTTAAGCTGCCCACCCTCCAGTGTGTACTTAGAAAGAGTGTTTAGCACAGACAGGAACATTTTGAGTGATCATTGAAGGAGACAACTTCCCAAAAATGTAGAAAAACTAGTGTTCACCAAAATGAACTACAAATTGTATGAGGAATACCATTGTAACACTAGATTCCAGTGGGGATGAACTTATACCGGGTGATGATGATCTTGACATCAGTGATGAGGATGATGATGAGGGTGATGACATTATCAAAATAGAGGAAGATGACCACTGTTAGGCAGATGTTCATTAGTAAATTATTACAATTCCTATTTAGCCTCCAATTCATCATCCCAACAACTAATATGTTCTCTTTTGTGGGGGCCCAAACAAATCAAGCACTTCAGCCACAAAATTGGCATTCCCTGTCACTGAAGTGCTTGGTTTGTTAAACTATGCATGTCCTTTTTAACATATGGGTGGGAAGGTGCATTGGCCCAAGGATAATTCCTTTTTCCACTATTTTGCTTTAAGGTCTTGGTCTATTATCTTGTATTAAATTCTATGCGGTCGACAACTAGTCATTCATTTGGTCGTTTTTCAGAAAGTCAACAAAATTAGGTGTCAGCAGGATTATTCGGTCAACAATTCACATGTCGACAGTATTATAGGGTTAGGGATACTATTGTCAACCTAATAATACTGTCTGCATTTGAACTGTCTACCAAATAATAATGTCAATGTCATTATTGTCGATTTTCCAACACTGTCTATATTTGGGTACCTACCATATAACTGTTGATCATGTAAATTTCGAACATATATATTACACCTGGGTGGGAGGACACTTGGACAATTCCATCTTGCACTATTTTACATTATGGCCTTGGTCTATCAGTTTGTGTAAAATGTCTACTGATGCATAGTAGTGATGTCACTATCCATCTTATTACTGCCACTGCTATCCTTCTCCAGTGTGTCACACATGCTGCCTAATGGTCACCTACTTGGTGTATCTTCTTTTCTAAAATGACAAATCAACTGATCTAGAAATCTGTGATGAGGATGATAACTAGGTTGATGTCACCACTGAGATAGATGACCACTGTTAGCCAAATGCACATTAGTAAATTTTTTAAATCCCTATCTGTCCTGCAGTTCAACAACTGGATGATTGTACCTATTTTTTTAATCAAATCCAAAATCAAAACACATGAGGATTTTTGGCCAAAACCAAAATCAAAACAAGAAGATATCTTTAGAACCAAAACCAAAACACAAAGTGCCTGATTCATTAAGGAAAGTAGGGCAAAAAAATGATTATGTTTTCTCCTGGACAAAACAATGTTACAATTCGAGAGGTGCAAATTAGATTATTATTTTGCAACATAAGTTAAATACTGGCTGTTTTTTCATGTATGTCACAAATACTTGATAGCTTTATTTTTCACTGACATTTGAAGTTGAACAACACATTTTCCTACCCCAAATATAAATCTCCCCACATTTTAAATGTCCCCCACCCCTGAAATGCAACATGGTTTTGCCAAGGTGAAAAGTTACTCATTTTACTTTACTTTCCTTAATGAATCATTTCTGTCATATAGTCACCAGGTTTACAAACCAATGTTTTAATTACCGAGATTATAGAAGAGCTGACATATATTTCACAGTTCCTTTTCTATTAAGTGCAGGCTTTGAGCACACTGTGATGTGGAAGAGACAGAGGGTGTATTTATCATAGAGGTAGAGCCCTTTTCTGGTGAAAATGCTCTAAAGGAATCTTTTTACTCTACATAATGTGTTTATGAGATTTCCACCAACAATAACTACTCCAGCGATAGTTTAATTTATCATATATTCAAGTATCCAACACGATCCCTGTTCTGTTAGCGACATCTCAGGATGGCATTAACAGAAAGAATGCATTGAAAAATATCATTAGCAAATAGATGTTTACTTAGTATGGTGCTATTGTTCTGGCCCCAGAAATACATAGTATTTTATAGGGGAGGGAATAGATATGATATAGCATATTTCATATATAGGGGGGAATTCAATTGAGTGCGATGATTTTTTTCTGCAGCGTTAAAAGAAAACAAAAACCTGCGCAGGTTTTTACCCGCTAGAGCGACCATTTTTAGTTAACGCCACGCTAAAACTCGTGCAATTCAATTTGAGATCTTGGAAACCCGCCCCCGCATGCTAACTATTGGTCAAAGCGAGTTTTAGGAGCGGAGGGGAGGATTTAACGCGGCCATCTTGAATATAAAAACTAACGCTACCACCAGCAAACTGTCATTTGCTAATAGCTGTTGGCTGGTTTGGTGACTGAATAGCATCTGGCTTGTGACTTTTACTGATTGCAATTGGAATTGGCATAGATTAGCATTACACTACAAACTACTTACTACTATTTAAATAAATACTAGAGATGTGCACCGGCGACTTTTAGTGTCTTGTGTTTTGTGTTTTGGATTCGGATTTCCGCGATATTTTGGGTTCGGATTTGTTTCGCAAAACACCTGCCGAAAGGTTTTGGTTCGGATTTAAGGTTTTGGATACGGATTTTTTTTGAAAAAAGCATAAAACGTTCAAAAATCAAGTTTTTGGGCTTATTTTCACTCCTACGCTATTATTAATCTCAATAACATTCAATAACAAGCATTTCCACTAATTTACAGTGTATTCTGAACACCTCACAATATAGTTATTAGTCCAAAACGTTGCAACGAGGTATCTTTCTGGACTGCGTAGTGGAGTGGTCCCCACAATATAATAAGAAAACCATCAACTGGTCTTAATCGCACCAAAAAATGTACCTGGACTGCGTAGAGGAGTTGGTCATCACAATATAATTTAAAAACCCTGAACTTATATGAATCGCACCAATAAATGTATCTGGACTGCGTAGAGGAGTGGGTCACCACAATATAATAAGAAAACCATCAACTGGTCTTAATCGCACCAAAAAATGTACCTGGACTGCGTAGAGGAGTGGGTCACCACAATATAATTTAAAAACCCTGAATTTGTATGAATCGCACCAAATAATGTATCTGGACTGCGTAGAGGAGTGGGTCACCACAATATAATTTAAAAACCCTGAACTTGTATGAATCGCACCAATAAATGTATCTGGACTGCGTAGAGGAGTGGGTCACCACAATATAATTTAAAAACCCTGAACTTGTATGAATCGCACCAATAAATGTATCTGGACTGCGTAGAGGAGTAGGTCACCACAATATAATAAGAAAACCATCAACTGGTCTTACCGCACCAAAAAATGTACCTGGACTGCGTAGAGGAGTGGGTCACCACAATATAATTAATAAAAAACCCTACACGGGTCTGAATTTCCAAAAAAAGAAATTCTGGGCTGTGTAGTGGGGTGGCCCCGGTACTAAATTTGATACCTGGCCCACAATACCTCCTCCAAGTTCCAAGTGTAGTGTTTATAACATTAACACTACACTAATTCTAGCACGTCAAACCCTCTTGTTTTAAATAATGACAGGGCATTTAACTTTTGATTAAATTTTTTGAATTTGTTGACATTTTCTTTTACTTTTTGAACATGGCAAACGACTGTTGAATGGTCACTTAATACCAAAAAAATAGTTGCAAGATGGAATTGTCCTTGAGCCCTACCACCCACCCTTATGTTGTTGAAATAGGACATGCACACTTTAACAAACCAATCATTTCAGAGACAGGGCCTACCAAACAACTGTGGCTGAAATGATTGGTTTGTTTGGGCCCCCACACCAAAATAACAATTCATCTCTCCCTGTACAAACTAAACACGCTCTACTGAGGAAAGATGTCGTCCTCATCCTCAACCTCTGATTCCTCTCCCCCTACAGTGTGTACTTCCTCCTCCTTACACATTATCAATTCGTCTCCGCTGGACTCCACAACCACAGGTCCCTCTGTACTATCTGGAGGGCAGTGCTGTACTTCATTGAGGAATTGATTATTAATTTTTATAAACATCATTTTTTCAACGTTGTGAGGAAGCAACCTCTTTCGCCGCTCACTGATCAGGATCCCCGCTGCACTAAAAACTCTTTCCGAGTACACACTGGAGGGGGGACAACTCAGGTAAAATAGAGCCAGTTTGTACAGGGGCTTCCAAACTGCCTTTTTTTCATGCCAGTAACAATATGGACTGTCTGACATGTCTATTTGGATGGTGTCAGCAAAATAATTCTCCACCAATTTTTCAATTGTGACAGCATCCAATGCAGCGACAGTAGACATGTCTGCAATGGTTGGCAGGTCCTTTAGTCCGGACCAGATGTTATCAGCATCCCCGCCAGCGCCTCTTTTAGGAAAACTGAGCTTTTTTCTCGCAGCCATAGATGTGGAAGAAAATGAGGGTGGAGCTGTTGGCATGTCACGGTCCTCTCCAGAGGACAATCTCCTGACCAGAAGGTCTTTGCACCGCTGTAGACTTGTATCCGCCGGAAACAGAGACACAACATACGCTTTAAACCGAGGATCGAGCACGGTGGCCAGAATGTATTCCTCTGACTTTAAAAGAGTGACCACCCTCGGATCCTGGCAAAGCGTACGAAGGGCTTCATCCACAAGAGCTACATGCTTTGTTGGATCGCAATGCTTTACCAGCTCCTCCCTCACTTTCTCCAGCTGCTTCTGCAACAGCCTGATCAGGGGAAATACCTGACTCAAGCTGGCAGTGTCGGAACTGACTTCTCGTGTGGCAAGTTCAAACGGCTGGAGAACCTTGCACAACACGGAAATCAGTCTCCACTGCGCTTGACTCAGGCGCATCCCCACTCCTTTGCCTATGTCGTAGGTGGCTGTGTAGGCCTGAATGGCCTTTTGCTGCTCCTCCATCCTCTGCAGCATATAGAGGGTGGAGTTCCAGCGCGTCACAACCTCTTGTTTGAGGAGATGGCAGGGCAGGTTCATGGTTTTTTGATGTGCCTCTAGTCTGCGGTAGGCACTGGCTGAATGCCGAAAGTGTCCAGCAATTTTGCGCGCCACCGCAAGCATCTCCTGCACACCCCTGTCACTCTTGAGGTAATGCTGCACCACCAAATTAATGGTGTGGGCAAAACATGGGACGTGCTGGAAATTGCCCATATTTAATGCCCGCACAATGTTACTGGCATTGTCTGACACCACAAATCCCTATGAGAGTCTAAGTGGGGTAAGCCACTGGGAGATAACTTCCCTCAGTTTCTCTAATATGTTGTCAGCGTTGTGCCTCTTATTAAAGCCTGTAATACACAATGTTGCCTGCCTTTGCACGAGCAGCCATTTTGTAGATGCTGCTACTGATGCAGCTGTTGCTGTTGCTGCGGAAGGGGATGCATCTACCCAGTGGGCTGTCACAGTCATATAGTCCTTCGTTTGCCCAGAACCACTTGTCCACATGTCCGTGGTTAAGTAGACAGTGGGTACAACCGCATTTTTTAGAGCACTGAGGACACTTGATCGTACTTCTCTGTACATTTTTGGTATCGCCTGCCTAGTGAAGTGGAACCTCGATGGGATTTGGTGCCGGGGGACACAATACCTCCATCATTCCTCTAAATCCCACTCCACTGATGGCGGACACCGGGCGCACGTCTAACACCAACATTGCAGTTACAGCCGCAGTTATACGCTTTGCAATAGGGTGACTACTATCGTATTTTGTGGTCATAGCAAACGACTGTTGGACGGTCAATTGTTTTGTGAAAGACTTAGTGGTCTTACGACAGCGGGATTATGACTCAGAGCCTCGGTTTCAAGTTTTCATTTGGCGCCAATACCCGGATCTGTCTCGGATCCCACTCGGATCGGAAAGGTTCGGGTGGGCTCGGATTCACAAAATCCGAGTGCGCTCATCTCTAATAAATACATACATTTTTTTAAAAATTTTAATTTTAATAATACACTATATACACATTAGTACATACATACATATATACCCACTTTTACTAACACATAACACCATACATACATATACATACATGCATACATACATACAAACATACATACATACCTATAATTTGTATACCTCTACAATTTTGTTGTATTTTTTTGCTGGACTCACACAACCACATACATACCCATCAAATCTGTATATGTTGTTTTTATTGTATTTTTCTGAACTGTGCAAAATAATTTTTTAGCATTAGGACAGGTTTTTGAATTTCAGATTTGCCAAGTATTTCTTATAACCTAGTGCAAAATAATTGTACCATTGAAGTATAGGATAGGTTTTTATATTTCAGTTAGGCCAAGGTAATATATTTCTTAACCTAGTGTTAAGTAATTTTACCATTGTAGTATAGGATAGGATTTGATATTGCAGATTTTTCAAGGTAATATTATTATTAACCTAGTTCTATATAATTGTACGATTATAGTATAGGCTAGGATTTTGTACCATTGTAGTTTAGTATCTGTTTTTATGCTGCAAATTAGGTAATATAATATATTTCTTAACCTACTGCAAAATAATTTCAGCATGGTAGTATAGGATAGGATTTTATATTAAAATAGCACATTAATTAATAAATTAATCAGTGTATTGAGGTAGTTATTTTATTTTTAAGCTAATTTTATTTTTGTAGCATTAGTAAAATTTTAATGAGCAGCCATGTCTAGGAAGCGTAGGGATTCTCTCTTTCAACAGGACACCCAAGAGGCATCAATTGATAGTACTGGAAAGGAATGTTCAGAGAACCGTGAACAGCGCTGAGAAGAGCGAAGAAGACAGCAATTTGTAAGCAGCATTCAACCATCTACAAGCAGACAGCAAGCACATCAGGAAGATGACAGTAAGGAAGATGACAATGACAGGACAGCAGCATCAAGTTCCAAGCAGTTCACGGAGGAGGAGAATGATGTCCTTGTCGCTCAGGTACTGCAGCACTATGAAACACTCAAGGGTGCAAATGCTCAAAAAACCTCCCACAAACTGAAATCCAAGATTTAGAGCCGGATAGCATCAGAAGTGTTATCTGTCGGGATTCGCCCCAGAACTGTTGAAGTGTGTCAGAAGCGCTTTCGGGACTGTAAACGCACCTCCAAAGCAAAGATGACAACAGTATCAAGACATGCCAGGGGCACTGGTGGTGGCAAACCACTGCAGATCAAATTCAAACCGTGGGAGGAGAAAATACATCAGATTCTCAGGGCTGATCTTGTGGAAGGGACAGTGGACACTCTGGAACCCTCCACTTTCCTGCAACAAGGTATATTTAATTTAACAAGTCTTTAAAAAAATGTTGTTATTATTTAGTTATATGTTAAAAAAAAATGTTTTTTTATTCAAAAACAGAAGAAGAAGAACCAGCTCGCCCCAGAAGAGATCTCATTTAGGCTTGTATTCTCTTGGAGCTGATAACATGAAATACTTCATAACAACTATGTCCATTATTTGTCAGAAAATAACACATTTATATTTATAATGATATGGTGAAAGTCTAGAAGGTATTGTTTGTAAAAAGTTGGGGAGATAGATATATATAGATATATATATATATATATATATATATATATATATATATATATATATATATTCATATATATATTAGATATACACAGAGAAAAAATATATATAGGAATTATTTTTATTTTTGGGTTTTAGAGTCCATTCCTCCAGAACGTGTTGTAACACCGCTCACCGCGTATCAGTTGCCTGATGCCATGGAAGAAGTAGCATCTGTTGTCTCAGAAACGGGTGATTATAATATGAATTTTTGAAATGATCTAATAAATACACGTCACTGTAAATTATTTAATTTTAAACAGTATTTAATTGTTTATTAATTTATTTTTTATTAATGTTTGTCTTTACAGAAGAAATTGACCATGATACTGAGTCATTGTCAATTTTCGCCAGCTCCAAGTTGAGTCCACGAAGGTGCTGCAGCAAGATTTGAGTTGCTACAAGAAACCTTCACCAACCTTCAAGTTCCGGCCACCGCAGGTGAAGGTCCATCTCAAGCAAAGGTACCCTCCACAGGCACCAGTCTTCCAACACAAACGGTGCTTGGTCTACCAGAAGAAAGCACTCGGTTTGATTCCATCACAAACTTTGCTAGACAGATGGAAAGAAGACAGGAAACATCTCGGCGAAATATGGAAGGCAGAGTCCAGAGAATTGGTAATTCGGTAGACCGTTTGACGTCTGTTGTGGAAGAGGTACAAAGCGGCCATAATGCCACAAATTCCTTATTTGAGTGATTGGTCTCAGTCCAAGAGGATATTACAGCATCTCTGCGCTTGAATAACACTATTCAAGCATGGATGGCACTGTCAATGGAGCAGAAAACAGCACTCCATTATCAAATGAATCAATCCATGGCACAGATGAATGTTCAACAACAGCAACAAACAGTGCATTTGCAAGTCATGTCAATGCATCTTCAATCAATTTTGGAAGAGCTGAGGGACCGGCGAGGCCAGAGGAATGTTTCACTCTCTTTCACCGATTGGAACCTTTCTGGACTGGTTCCCCCAACACCACAGCAGAGGACGTCAGTGGAACTGAACACCCCCGTGATGGAATTAAGAATACCTGAGGGAGCAAGAAGAAGATTGCTGTAAGAAGAGGCAGAAGAACAAACCATCAACCCGGTGTCAATAGAGAAAGAAGGCTGTTTGTGAAGAAAGTAATACTAAAGAAACTGAATCTTGCAAGTTTTTGTTTCAGGTTAAACGAATACATATATTTGTCCTTTCTTAAGTATTATTAGGTATTATTATTTTGTCCTTTCTTAAGTAAAATTATATTATTTATAAATTTAAACATAAACCTAACCCTAACCCTAAATCAGTTTGGGTGTAATCACTATCATTAATCCATATTACTATAGCTGTTTGGTTAAATCTAAAAAAAAAGGTTGATGCTTTTTTAACGGTAATCTGCTGTAACAAAAGCAACCTTTCAGTACTTGCACAATAACTGTAGTAAATAATTAAATGATTTACATATCCATAAACATAAGAGAAAGGTAGCCTGTTCAACAATGTACTGTAATGTGTTCTGGAATTAAATGGTTAAAACATGTACAGGTGAAAAGAGTATTCACGGTAGACAATGTCAATAACAACTTATAGATAAAAATGTTCCAGTTTTATTATGTCAATCACACTATCACATTTATTTAGAAATCTGTTGATTAATAGTTTCACAAAATAAATTTTACCATAAGGATAACAGTTGGAGAAAGTAAGTGATATTTCCATTTCTAACAATAAATGCAGCCTCTTTCAACCATTCTTATGGTGTGAATGTAATTCTGCAAAGAGGAGCATGGCTACACACTTATGTTACACAAAAAAATGCCTGCAACTTGTACGTCCAAAACGTTATCTTTATTTTTTAAACAATTCACTATTTAGATTAAAATGATTAACTTATACAAAGCACTCTGGGGCCTGGTTACAAAATAAATGTTTACTGCAGTACAAGGGACATTAAAATTTTAGAGGCTTTTTTGTTACATTTAAAAATAAAAACATACCCTATCTAGAGCAGTCTATTCCAGGACTGTACTTGTCTTTTCACACCAAATGTCATGTGTTCTTAACCTATAATAACTACCATACCCACTGGCTGGTGTACTGCTTTTTATGTTGACAAATATGTTTTGAAACACTAATTTGTCTGTTGTAAAAATGAAAAACATTACACTGTAATGTAAGATTTTTCAAACCAAATCAAGTTTTTCTTATTTCTACAAAGGTACAAAATAATAAATAATGATCACACTACTATGCCTTGTTATTACCATAACTCAGACACCAATTTATATTACTTCTTCACAATTCACAGCCTTTGATAACTCCCTCTATTGTCATCAATAATATGATTGCAGTTCTACTAACTCTGCAAAAAAAATGTTTACAATGTGAGGGGGACTTCTTTTATATTTTCTGCTAAAATCTGTTAAGGGTTGTAGTTACTGTGCATAGAATTTTATTTTTGCGTTACCTTTAAATATTAAAATTATCAATGAACAACTCAAAACTGACTTTTGCAGAACATATAAGATTGTATATAAATTCAAGCTGCATTAAGTTGATTTATGTTTTCATATTGAATCTATTAAGGGTTGCAGTAACTCAGGAATGTTTTCTTTTTTTTACAAAAATTGTATTTAACACACTTTTCAAAAGATAGGAGAGTTTAGAACATTAGCCTTTTTTTGTAGCTAACTCTTCTTTTGGGCTGAAATGATCTCATGAAAGATGTATTAATTTAGTTTGGTCAACATCTCTTTTCCCAAAAATGTACTTACAGTTTTGTAAGCCAATAACATTCTCCCAAGACCCTTCTGCCTACCCCCCAGCAACTTCTGCCTATCCGCCAGCGATTTCAGCACACCCCCCAGCCACTTCAGTACACACCCCAGCCACCTCTGCACCTACATTGTGTCTCACACCCTCACTCTCTGCTGCCTCAATGACCTCTGCTTCTTCTACACTGTTGTCTTCTACATCAGTGGTAACCGTAAGCTAGGTTCATAAACCCACTATCATGCATCCAAGAGCCAAGCGGTGTGGAAACAAAATATATTTTATTTTATTTATTTTGGATGACATGTGTTTTTTGATGTTTACAAAACAAAAAAGACAATTCTCAGTGCTTGTGGTTAACACTGCATATCTGTGTGTATCTAGCAAAATGAAAACATGAGGTATTAGTTCATATTTTGATCAAAACATTTAAGCCTGCATCCCAGCATCAAGTAGCAACTGTAGATCAAGCCTATTTAAGGCACATTTGGGTATATACAACATACAATATGGGATATACTGAGCGCGGGCTTATTGCCATGGTGCTGGTACCATATATAATATTAGATATACCGAGCACGAGCTTGTTTTTACTCTGGTTTTGTTTTTTGATGTTTGTTTGATTAATACACTTGTTAGATGATGCTCAAAATTAAGTCTCTTTTTTATCCAATCTTGTATAATGACATTTATACAAGATTGTAACAATTACTTACATTAAAAGTAGGTGGATAACACATACTGCTTGTAGCAATTTAAACCATTTATATTAGTATGCAGTGCATGACAAACATATATAAAACATAATATAAATATACCTCTTAGAATTGGGAGAGCTCCAAAAATGTAAAATAGACCCTGAGGTGGCGCATGCTTTACGTCTAAAGATATGTGAATTTCTGCGTGTGCTAGAGTACAACTTACACCTATTTGCAGGTAAATGCCATCATTGCACATTTCTTTCCGGTCTCCTCCCCTTTCACATTCCCATTTACTCCTTACTAAGTGTTGTAAGCTCTCTAAGCGCTCCCAGGTGCACGGAACAGGGCTGCGTTCACAGCCATAGCTCTCTTTTCTGGACATGCACAGTGTGATTTTGCATACAATGCGGTTAAAATCGCCAGATACATGCCTTGATGAATCAGGCCTGGGGTGTTCTTTGTAGCTGAGCAGTACATCCCAAAAGATATTAAAAATTGCTTTAAAATCTGAAGTGTTTCAATATGAATGCAATTGTGTGAGGAGCAGTATCAGTGACATCTTTAGAAAGCAGCCAAAAAACAGGGTGCTCTTTGACTCTGAGCAGCACATCCCAAAAAAAATGAAACATATTTCCAGCTATTAACATCCTTAATGTTTCAATCTAAGAGCAACTGTTTGAGAGGCAGTATTAGTGACATCTGAATTAGTGGACTAAAAACAGGCTGTTCTTTGACTCTTAGCAGAACACACATCCAAAAAATCTATGACCTGCAACCTGGATTTGTTCTAGGGAAAAGGATTGCCACCGATCAACAGCAGGTGGGTTAGGCAGAAAGCCTCCTGAATATGCTGAGGTAGAGGGAAGTAAAAGTATTTTTAACTGATGTAAATTTGAAGTGCAGGAAATTTCTTTAGTCGCAGGTCATAGAAGACGAGTAAAAGGCGTTTCGGAAATCTTCTCTGGCTATTACTTGGTAAGTCTATATTTTGCTTATGTCGCTGCCATACTGTTTGTATTTATGTAGGTTTTGTCTGTGTCAGTGTATAAACATTGATGAAACGTATCGCACCCCTAGCAGCTACATGGTCCTCAGCTCGTACCTTTGCTGAGCATTATTGGAGACCAACCGATCTACAAAAGATCAAGCTTCTCAGAGCAACCACCAGCTATGTGGTAGTCCACCCACCTGCTGTTGCTGGGTGACAAGCCTCCCGAAGAACAAAACACCACTTTGCAGGAATCTATGATCTGCAAACTGGATTTGTTCTAGGGAAAATGATTGCAAACTAACAAAATCTCCCACCCTACCCACCCTTTCTCCTTTTTTGCTAGGACTGTTGCTTCCTCTGAAGACTTTGGGTATTAATAATCTTTCCTACTATCATCCCTCTAGGTCAGTGTTGGCTAACCTGTGACACTCCAGGTGTTGTGAAACTACAAGTCCCAGCATGTTTTGCCAATATATAGCAGCTTATTGCTGGAAGGGTATGCTGGGACTTGTAGTTTCACAACACCTGGAGTGTCACAGGTTAGCCAACACTGCTCTAGGTGCAGCAAGAGACCAAAAGAAGCCTCAGGCTGCCACCAAAAAGGAACAGAAATAATTTATTACCCGGCATCACAATTCTCTCCTAAATTTAGGTGACAAAGTTATTTTTCCAGCCTCTCACTCTTCTAGTTCTAACAGCAGCATATAAACTGTTACCATAAATCAGTTAAAGTTCAAATAAATCGTTGTTTCATGGTTAAGAACATATGTGTTCTTTGGTCTTTATCCACAATTTAAAGGTGTCAGAACTGTCAGGCTCAAGGGTTACCTTTTTTCTTTATTTTACACTTTTCCTTTCAAGGACTGGTTTGCCAACAGTGAGCTTCTGAAAAATCTGATCAGTAGTGCTCTGATGTGCCCACGTGAACTAAAGTGCACGTGATTCGCGGGTGCCTGTACACGCAATTCGTGAACACCTACCAGTGGTAGCGGATGCCTGCTCACATGTGCACAATGCTCCATTTTGTTTTTTTAGCCAATGGAAGTGAAAATACTTTCACTTTCCTCCGCCTCAGCATTTTCGGGAGGCTTGCTGCCTAATCCACCTGCTGTTGTTAAGAGGCAAGCCTCCCGACAAACAAAATATATATTTCTTGCTTTTAACATCCCAAGTATTTTAATCTAAATGCAATTGTGTGAGGGGCAGTATCAGTAACATCTGTAGTAAGAGGCCAAAAAACAGGGTGTTCTTTGACTCTGAGCAGCACCCCACCCAAAAAAACCCCAATATATTTCTTGCTTTTACATTTCCGTATGTTCCAATCGAAATGCAATTGTGTGAGAGGCACTATCACTGAAAATTTAGTAAGTGGACAAAAAAATAGAGTGTTCTTCGACTCTGAGCAGCACTCCCCCTGCCCTATAAAAAAATAGGTTTTTAAAGAACCAATTGTTTACATTTGAAATATATTGTGGAGCAGTGTCAGAATAATTGTAGCGTGTTCAAAATCCAGACACTCTTTTTCAATCTAAAAGAAAACATCAATTCTTGATGTAAGGAATCAGGAGGGAAGTTTCTGATAAATGTGGTGATTTGTCCAAAAAATGAAAATAGGTAACATTCCAGATACACCATCCAAAGTGACAAGAGACAAGAAAAGGCTAAGACCATTCCCACTTTTTGCTAGTCTGGCTCCATCTACTGCTGGTACACGTGCTAGAATGCCCATATATCCAAGAGCATCCAAAATGGACATGCATCTTCCTTAACTTCTCATGCCCCACCTTCTCGCTCAGAGTTTAGGTCTGTCACCTCCAACACAGCCACATCAGTGCACGAGAAGAACACTAAGGCTGCAGAGCAACTGGGACACTCAAAGAATCCTGAGAAGAGTCTAAGGGGGTCTATGCTACATGAGAGTCTGATGTTTTAGATTCTGACACTGTAATTATGACACTGTAATAGAGCTGCCTCCTTTCTAAATTCCTCAACCATTTGGAAATGTGAGGATGAGTAGTAATGATGGTGATTTAAACTTATAGGGGGGTATTCAATTGTTCAGATTGCCGGCCGAAATTCTCGCGCCCTAAAACTATTACCGTTAATACGGTAATTACTCGCTGAATTTCAGCTCGCAGCTCCCTGAGCTGGGATCTGAAATTCAGCGAGTAAATTACCGTATGAACGGTTTTTAAGCGCAATTTTACCGTATTAATGATAATAGTTTTAGAGCGCAAGCTTTTCGGCCGTCAAGCCGAACAATTGAATACCCCCCATAAAGTGAGGAGATAATTGTGGATCTGAAAGTGAATGTGTTGTACTTGAACAAGATAATGAGGAGGAGGATGATTGTGTTGAAGTAAAGCAGCCACCAGTGGTACCACATCATGCCCAAGGGCATAAGACCAAAACATCACCTCTTGTTATTGGAAACATTTTTATCCCAACCCAGAAAACATTTGTAGACATCTGTAGCATTTGTGATATCACAATAAGTAGAGGTAGGAGAGTTGATCATCTAGGCACCCCCTCCAGCATAGCAGTGATACCACACAATGCCAGGTCATTCACAGGCCAGCTAATCTATGTATTGTTGTTTTCACAAAGAAACCTACTGGTGTTGTAAGAGCTCAGGAATGTCATAGTAAAATGGCTCACCCTGCTAGGACTCTCCTTAGGACCTCATTGCCGATGGCAGAGCGAACATTGTGTGTACACTACGACTAAGTGAGTTTCAACACATACCAGGGTTTGCACACACAATAAACTTGATAGTGCAGAGTTTCATACAAAAATGAGAGGTTAGTGCAGGAGATGCTGTCCTTGTCATGTAAAACATTTTGGGCATTTTTGACATTCAGAGACTGCATGTAGAACATTGCAGAGCTGCAAAAAAATAACATCTTCCTTGCCACCACCTGAAGCAAGAGGTAGTATCAAAGTGGAGTTCCAAACTTTATATGTTTCAGCGTTTAGAGCAGTGCTTCCCAAACCCAGTCTTTAGGGATACCTAACATTGCATGTTTTGCAGGTCACAAATAGAATAATAAGTACCACCTGTACATCTCTCAAAGCGTATCAGTCAGTAATGAATACACCTGCGCTCCAGCAAAGAGGTATAGAAAACAAGAACTGTTAGGGGTCCCTGGGGACCAGGATTGGGAAACACTGGCCTAGAGGAACAGAAACTAGTCATACTGACCTACACTTCAAGTCATGAAGTAAGGAGAGAAGGGACATGTTACCTTACTCCAGGAAACTGGAGAATCTTTTCTGTTTTATGCAAGCTACTCAAACCATTTATAATTGTAACACATGAAGCGAGTTTACACACTGCAAGCCTGAGTCAAGTCATACCCCTAATTAAACTACTGGATAAACAGCTAGAGAAGGTAAAGGAGAAGATGAAATTTAGCAATTATGCCTAGATTTTTAAATTTGTAAATAAAGTTATTTATTCACTTCACCAGGACTCAAGGGTTTGCTGAATCTTGAAATTGGATCACTACATTTTGGAAACCGTGTTTGGTCCTAGGTTTAAGCCATATGTAATGTCTTTCTTTCCAACATTATTGATGAGGATGATGATGAGAGTGATAACATTGTCAAAATACAAGATGTTGACCACAGTTAGGAAAATGCCCATTAGTGAATTGTTAAAATCCCTATCTAGTCTCCAGTTCAGCAACCAACAACCAATATGTTCTCTTTTGTGGGGCTCAAACAAATCAAGCACTTCAGCCACAAAACTGGCATTCCCTGTCGCTGAAGCACTTGTTTTGTTATACTATGCAAGTCCTTTTTAACATATGGGTGGGAGGGTGCTTGGGCCCAAGGACAATTCCATTGTGCTCTATTTTACATTGTTGCTTTGCTTTATCATCTTGTGTTAAATGGTACGCTGTCAACAGCTAAGCATTCATTTAGTCGATTTTCAGAAATCACAAATATTAGGTCGACAATTAAGGGGTCTACAGTATTAATAGGTTGACAATTCAAATGTCAACAGTATTATTGGGTTAGGGATACTATTGTCAACCTAATAATGCTGTCGACATTTGAACTTTCTACCTAATAATACTGTCAAAATCATTATTGTCGACTTTCCAACCCTGACTATATTGGGGTGTCTACCATATAAATGTCAATCATGTAACTGTCAAACATATGTATCACACCCAGGTGGGAGGGCCCAAGGACAATGCCCTCTTGCACTATTTTACAAATTAGTGGCGCTATATAAATAAATGATGATGATGATGATGATTATAACCTTGATCTATCATCTAGTGTAAAATGTCTACTGATGCACAGTAGTGATGTCACTTTCCATCTAATTACTGCCATTGCTATCCTACTTGGTCTATCTTCGTTTCTAAAATGACAAATTAATTGATCTAGACATCTGGGATGAGGATGATAATGAGGCTAATGGCATTGTCACCAGTGAGATAGATGGCCACTGTTAGCCAAATGCCCATTAGTACATTTTTTAAATTCCTATTTATTCTCCAGTTCAACAAATGGATTATTTTACCTATTTTTCCACAAAATTTATAATTAAATCCAAAACCAAATTCAGAACATATGAGAATTGTTGGGAAAAAGCAAAACCAAAACAAGAAAATAGTTTTAGAACCAAAGCTAAAGTCAAAACAAAAATATGCTTTTAGAACCAAAACCAAAATACAATGGTATGCTCAGATCTCTAAAATTAATACTGAAAGGCATAAAAAAGCAAGTATGAGAAAATGGAAATAGTTTATTTTATATGATTTTTTTCAAGCAAACTGATTTACATTATGGAGACATGTAATCACAAAATTAAAGGTATTCTTAGTAAACAAGCATAGTTTAAGAGAATATATGCAAGCAATAGCATTCAGTGATGAAGGTCACCCAGAAATACATAAAATGTGAGCAAGTGTTTATGGAGAAAGGAACTATGCTGGTGCTAGTTGTTTTTCTACCATATTTATGTTGATGTGATCCATATGCTGCTTTTATTCGACTAGGTGAAAAGAGTTGAAGAGATGCACCATTACCACACAATTGCATATTTTTGACCAAAAGATTATTAAGCCTGCTACCACGTCAAGGTAGACTCTTGCAGCAGGGCCCTAACCTATCCTACCTAACACTATTATTTGCCTTCTAAGAGTCTATTTCTTTTTTATTTAATCTTTGCTAAATTTTATCACAGTTTTTACTAAAACGTTATTATATCTGACATTGTTTTAAACTGTTAGGTGCCTATTAGTTTTTTGCCTTTTTAAACTGTTAGTTTTTTGCCTTGGAAAAAGCAGACTTAAGCAAAACGCGCGTCGGAGTCCTCTCTGTCTGGCATTACTTTAATCTCATTCAACTGGCAGCTAATCCTATTATGTTAATAATACTCTGATAAATCCACATTTTGTTCGGAATTATTATCTTGGCAGATAGCAAGACACTCCCTATACTGTATGTGGGCAATTGCCTGATTACAAAAAGCACTGGAAGAAATAGACAGTGCCTTTGATTACGGTGTAACTAACTTGGCTATACTTATCATGGAATTAGCTTAGTTAATGCAGAAGGTTTTTGGTCTGCTCCAATGAAACAGCATAACTTAAATGCTGCAAATATACCCCATAACCAGATATATATGGGTTAAGGAGATTATGTTGTGTTAGATCTACATTTCTGCCTATATCATAAGTCCACACATTAATAGAGAAGATTTTTCTGTGCAGATAGCATTTGATTTTAATTTGTTTTAAAATTTCGCTTATTTTAAAATTTCTCTAATAAAAGCTATATTTTATGTTAGATTAATGCAACAAAAATAATAGAAGCTGGTGTGCACTTGTAAATTAACTTCTTCCTTCTTCTACATTCCTGTAATAAGTTTAAGTACTCTCACATCCTCCTAATTAGCCCACATATTCCCATAGTGCCCTATGCAATACAATATTTTATCTTCAAGTAGCCTGATTGATCTTCTTATTGGCTGCTTTAATACTCTAATATATTTTATTCTGTTTAGCTCAATCTACTTACATTGTCTTTTTTTGATGTATCCTAACATATATTAACATTACAGCTACGTATAACTTTGTTTCTATCAATTTATTAAAGATATGAATATAGTTTACTTCAGTTGCTGCTTGCTATTTTAATCATCTTTTTTCTACTTTACTGTATGCCATATTTTAATATAATATATTTTCTATCCTATATAATGGCTTTACATTGTTCATATAATATATGATCTTATTATATTTGAGTATTTGTGAAATAAGAGTCATTTAGTTTAATCGTTTGGCCAAAAATAGATCTGAAAAATCTAGAAAAGTCACTGCAATCACCGCTGGGCATTATGTATGACTATTTCATTTTAACACACTTCTCTCAGTCTCTCTAGGATGTATTTACTCTTATAATGTTGTATCTGTGTCTACATGTTTAGCTTTATACACTATTTCTAAGAATAGTTTTCTGATTAATTAATGTTGGTTATTTTTTATTGGTATTGCTGAAATATTTTGTTATGTTTTTCTAATAAGGTGTTACTCTAGAGTAAGCAAAAGGGAAATTGAAGGGCTGAGGCGGGTTACAGAGATGACACGGATTTCTGGCATATCTCCTTATCGCTTCGCCATGATGGTCTTTACGTTTTCTTTGCCAAGCCCAGTGGTCTTCGGCTCTCATCACCTAATAAGAAACAAACCAAAGAAAACTGTGATTCATTTGGCCCACAGTCTGCTAGTCGGACATCCATGCTCTAGAATAGAGGTGCATATCTTATGGGGTTCAAAATCTGTTTTCAAGGACTGTCAGATATGCAAAACATTCTATTGGGAATCACATTTTTGTTGACCACCATTGTTCTGGAATACAATGCTTTTACTTCATATTGACAATAGAAAAATGTTGAAAAAAGCTTTCCATGCACAATGAGGAAAGTGTTCCTATTTTAATTTAATATGCCTGAAAAAATGTTTTACCTTTTTCCAAGTGACAATATGCACAGCCCTATGAGTCAATGCTTTACCCTTTAGATATTCAGAATATGATACTAGGAAATACTAATAGACACCCCAACCTACAGAGGGACAATATCAGTTTAGTTGTAGTTTACTGTTTTCACTTGCAGAGAATCCCCTAGAAAGATGAGTATTCCATTTCTCTTCATGCTCATATGTAGCTGTTTTTACCTCAAATATTCATAATTTATTATTTACCACACAAAGGCACATCAGTAATTATTTACCACTCAATGCCCATCGGTAGCTATTTAACTGTCAGCTGTTAATGTTCATCAGTAAATATACAGTACAGTATCATCACATTACTGCTACCTCCTGGTTCTCTACTACAGCCGCCTCAATCTCTGCTGTGTCCCAGTCTTTTCTTAGAAACACTTCCTGCACAGCTTTCTGTGTCACATAATGTGTGCTCCTTATGGCATTCTTATTGAGCAAGGTCAATAACAATTTAGAAAGTAAGAGAACTCACACTCATGTTGGCTTTATATTAAGCACTACTAGGTAGGTATTACAATTAATCCCCCACTGTGCCAGCTTATCCTATATAATACAACTGTGTCAAGAGAACCCAAATACATTACACAGTACAGTGCATACTAGAGGTGTTTTTCCGCTGAATCCCATAGTGGTCCATGAATTTTTTCTACTTTTACTCATCCTACTATTTTACACACCTCTTCACATTGCTCCAGAGTTACAAGTGTTCGGAGCTGCAATCTGTTCCACAAGGCGTCAGTATTCTTCAGGAACATCTTCAATGGTATAAATCGAGCAACATAGGAATAGATTGTGCGGTACCATATCTGTTCCTCCTCCATTTTATTTGCAAGCAACCTACAGAAACAGAAGACCATAAGGAGTAGATATATTTGTATCATAGAGTCACCAGGTTTACAAAACATGTTTTAATTGCCAAGCTTATATAAGAATTGCCATATATTTCACAGCTCCTTTTCTATTAAGTGCAGGCTATGAATAGACTGTGGTGTGAAAGAGACAGAGGGTGTATTTATCATAGAGGTAGAGCCCTTTTCTGGTGAAAATGCTCTAAAGAGATCTTTTTACTCTGCTTAATTTGTTAATGAGATTTCCACCAACAATAACCACTCTAGCGATAGTCTAATTTATGATGTATCCAAGTATCCAACATGATCCCTGTTCTGTTAGAGCAACTCAGGATGGCATTAACAGAAAGAAAAAATATCATTACAAATAGATTTTTACTGAGAATTGTTATGGGCTATTGTTCTGGTGTCAAAAATATATAATACTTTATGGCGAGGGGGAGTAGATATAATATAGCATATTTCATATATACAGTGTATATTTCTTCATCTCTTTATTTATAATGTTATTGTTATTTTAATAATATTGAGTACAAAAATAACAGACAGAAAGATAACAACCAACCAAACAATTTAACATATACAGGATTAAAACCAAACTCTAGATATACTGAAAGCCTAGTGAATTATCTTCACTATGTAGCTCACTAGGGGCTATAACTAACATATGGATCCAACTCAAAATACATTAAGTTAGGAGTACAATTGTTTGACTGTGTGATTGTTATAATATATGATTGCATGAACAAAGCAAGAAAGTGTAAGGGGATATAAATAAAACGAGGAGAGGATTGTTTAGCAAGAGGGTGGGAGATTGGGAAGGACAGAGGAGAAGGGGCACAAGCCGGGAGTTTGCTTTATTAGCTATAGATATGATTTATTGCGTGCCTGGACGGTATGTGGTAAGGTTTTTTTAAAAAATCATGTTTCCTAGTTATATGCGTTAACGGAGAACAGGGGTATCTACGATAAGTAACTTTTACCACTCTCTATCACAGCTGAGTATCTCTCAGCTGCCACAGTGATAAATTAATGTTGAAGCACTGAGATAAGTATATGTAAATTGCCACCATGAACTGAGATAAAAGATTAGACTTCTGGCCATAATAAGCTTTTCAATATTAAATATACCCCAGAGCGCTGTCCCATAGGACTGAAAGCTAACTATATTTCTTTTATAGCAAATTAGGTAGAATGAAGGGAAATCTTTCTCATTATATTTTAAATAGCCTGTACATGGCTGTGCCCTGAAATCACACCCATAGTTCTTGTCATTTGCGCTCTTTAGTTTAGTTCAAACACAATATCCTTTATCCTTTATAGTCTGGACATACAGTAAATGATTTGCTTGGTGACTATATAATCCATGACCCGGACTAATATGTTCTTCTCGGACATATTTCATGTTGTATTCCACTTGTATATGACTAGACAACGAGGGTTAATACTTACAGTGCGGAGAAAAAATTGACACAGGTGTATTCCCTCTCAGATAGGCCGGCTCTCCGGAAGTACACCAACACCATTGCCAGTAAGTACTAGAATACAAATACCAGTTACATAGTCAGAATGGAGAAATGCATGTCCACACACTCTTCAGACCTATTGTCTGCTTGCTCTGTTGCATTTCCTTCAGTAAAAGGGTGTGTTCCCAAAAATTGGGAGCATGGTTGTAGGATTTGGGGACACCACCACCAAACAATCAGACATTACCTTTCACTATTTCTGTTTACACTACCCTGGTGAAAGGTAATACCAGACTGATCACTATATATTACATACTATTGAGTGCAAATATAAGAAAACAGTAAATGCTTAAGTAACATTGAAAGAAATACCTTGTCCGACATTCTCAGGCATGAATCAATTTCCAGAAAGCTGTAGATAGTGGGTTCCTCTGCAATGATAAGCAGGAAATGTTCAGACTTTATATGATATAGTGGGGAATATTTATATCAACTTTTTGCAGGTAACTGTGAAGAAGAGTTGGTGTTGCCCATAGCTGCCTTTCAGACATTTCATTTCATGTATAAACTAATAGAAATTGACAGCATCTCAATGATTGATATGGACATCTGCTTTTCTACACAGTTACCTATAAAATAGTATTCAATATGTTATAAGTTTATTAATGTAGCATATTATACAAAACCTTCCAAAGGATTTGGTTATACTAAAGTTGAAATCACATCGTGATGTGATGGGTTTACTCTGACACCTTGCTTTATAGGGTTTAACAGGTTGTCAGAAGCTAGTTATTACTCACTACTCTGACTGGCACGAATCGGCCAAAACAGAAACTCACCAACTTTGAGTGCTAACTAGATACCAACATGATATCCCCAGTTGTAGGAGGATATAGCTGCCATCACCAGGCTGCTTTAAAGGCACCTTGAGCCTCTCATGTTTCTTGTGATTGTGTAGCTGGTGCTTCACCTCTTTACTAATTGTGCTGACTGAATCCTTTCTGACTCCCTACTGGGAATCAAGACTGCAGGGTAGCAGGACAGTGCTGACTAAGGACTATGGGCTCCATGCAGGATAGCCCAGGATGGATTAAATGGGCTCTTTCATCTGTTATACCACAACACAGCAGGGACAGGTGTCTCAAAGGAACTAGCAGCCTCTTACTTGTAATGGTATTTATTGGGTCAAATACCTCCTTTAATTGCATACATACACCACAAGAATGTAGTGATGTTTGCTCCCTCTCCGCACTGCACACTTTTAGCCTGGGCCCAGAAATATAAAAACTAGATACTCCACCCAAAGATTGTCCTTAAGGACTAAGACCCCCTCCCAGCCAAATTTGACTTTAGGAACTTTGGATCTCGAGCTAGATAATTATATTTAATTTTACTTACAAGTACTTAGTGCACCTAATGGACCAACCCAACAAACCATTTCTTCTGGTATTATTTTTGGAAATTATGATATTGTTTCAAGATAAAGCTGTTGTTTGTATATTTAATTATTATGTTGACAATTCTGCTATTTCGTTTTGTTGTTTTCCTCTACATGTATTGTGACCCTTTGTATCATTTCTCCATGTTCACCATTATTCTAAAATATAAAGAATAATTGAAATGTTTCTCCTTCTAAACAGGAAGCTTTGTGGACTCCATTGTCTTGAATTTGGCTTCAAATCAAAATATTTCATTATAAAACATATAATGTGATTTGGAAGCGAAAATCTCAATTTGCCACAGACAAGATATTAGATATTGAAGCATTCTCAGAATTTTCCCATTGAAATCCCCTGAATGGCGCATACAGATAATGGACACCATGGTTTATCGAGGGACTTGTGTACTGCAGCCTGAATATGGGGCATTCTCATTAGAGGCACATTTGAATTTTAAAAACAGCGTCTGTCAATGCCTATGGTGATATTGTGTGATAAGCTAATAGTTGTACACGTTCTACTTCCCACTTTAAAATTAGTCGTTTTTGCAAATTAATACATAACTATCGGTGTTTCTCCTACTGCTTACATTTTTCTGCCAGATTTCCCATGTTCCATAGCATCAGTGTGGATGCATTGTGCATATACAAACTTACTGTTTGCCAAGTGTCTATTATGGTCCTAATAAATGTTTGTTTTGTTAATAAATATTAATAAATGTTAAAACAATGAGTCATACTCAGCAATATGTAAAATGCTTTCTCCACTTGTCCCAGGCTAGGAGAATGATCAGTGGAGCAATGTGGGCGCTGGTCTCCATGTAGTTTTCTTCTCTTTGCAGGGTTCTGGTTGTCTTCTGTTGTCCTGTTATGATAAATTCTTCTCTTTTATATAAAGTAACAATGAATGAATACTTATTTACAAATTAATTATAAGGGAAGGGATTTAACATCCATAAATGCACCCTGTAGTTCAATCTCCTCACTTAGCACATGAGGGCCACATGCTGCTTTTGTGAACTGCAGATGTAAATTGGACATGGAGCTACATTGCAGGATTGCACCAAGGAAATACACATGGTGAGAAGAATAAAAATGTCATTTTAAAATCCTACTACTAACATTTTAGAGCCTCCTCTTTTAATTTTAACTTTTCAATTGTTCTCCCAGAATACTACTTGTTCCATCCTCATTTATGTTTTAAATTAATTATGAGAAATGGGTATACACAGCTAACACAAGACTACAACCCACTGACCAACATTGTGTGTGACTGATCACACAGCCCACTGAATACTTTTTACCTTTGCATTCTAGCTAGTCCAATGCGCAATATGATGTAGCACATGCCCTTGTGTTTCAAACTCCCATTGTCCTATAGATTGTAATCTTGCAAGCAGAGCCCTCTTATTTCTCTGTCTGTATGTATTACTCAGTATTGTTTTATCAATGTTTGTTCCCAATTGTAAAGCGCTACAGAATTTGCTGGCGCTATATAATTAAATGTTGATGATGATGATGATGATACAATTGGAATAAAATGAGCACGAGGAAAAGAGTAAAAATTTAGTTTCACAATTCTGCTACTAAACCTTTAAAACCTTCTCCTTCTTAAATTTTAACATTTTCCTCCAAAGTACTAATTCCAGTTTTATCAATGCTGTAACTGATTAATGAGAGTGCGAGGGCAGTAGACTCTCAGTATTTCATGTGTTATTTTTGTATGTAAATATTTATATCACATGGGTATTGGGGCATATAATGCACATACCAACATCAAATGCATCTGGATGGTTATAAAGACGTCCTAGGGAAAGTATAGCAGCAACTACCAATTACTGCCACCTCCTGAGAACCCATAAATATCCAATAATTTTGCAGCTGGAAAGAAATTCTGTAGCCACCCGCAAGTCAGACAATTACCCCATAAATGTGTATGCTTCTTCCTTTCACTCTTATTTAAATATTTTATACCACAAAATGAAACATAATTTTTGCATATGGACGTATTTTGAGGGTCATATAGGCTGAGTGCATGGATGGATGTTTTATTTTTACTTACATTTTTATGGAGAATATTTGATCTATATCTGTCTATACCAAACATCTATCACTCAGTTAGTGATATTGGGCCTGATTCATTAAGAAAAGTAAAGCAAAAATTTAGTGACTTTTTACCTTGACAAAACCATGTTAAAATGCGAGGGGTGCAAATTAGTTTATTATTTTGCACAGATAAATACTGGCTGTTATTTCATGTAGCACACAAATACTTGATACCTTTATTATTATACTGACATTTAAAGTTAATCTAGGACATGCCCTACCCTAATTATAAATCTGTCCCTATGTTTTAAGTTTACATCCCCCTCCAAATGAAACATGGTTTTGCCAAGGTGCAAAGATACTAATTTTTTTTTACTTTACTTTGCTTAATGAATCAGGCTCATTGTGTGTCTGCATAATATTTGACACAATTATACTCACAGCTAACATCACAATATTTTTAGCCTCTTACCAGCATGACCCCTTCTACTACTCCTCCCATAACCTACAATTTGTAGTGATTGGTTCATTGCACTTACCTTCTCTTCTTTCTCCACAACTCCGTTACACCCAGGGAAGAACGAAGTAAAAGAATTTTTTTTAAAAAAAAGTGTGGTTTAAAATTGGTTATTAACTGAGAAATTAAGGGCAAATCAGGAAGGTACATAATGCTATACAAGACTAAAGACTTAACAACTAAAGTAAATGAAACTACAATATTTCTTGTAAATGTTATACTACAGATAACTGATCTAAATACAAATACTATGTAATAAAATCTAAATAAATATATATATAAATGTATGTATAAAATAAGTTATGTAGTATACAATACGCAGATAATAAATCGATCAGTATAGCAATGAATCGCAAGGTTCGCCAGTCACAGTGATGTGTGAGCTGTCTGCCACCAGAGCTCACGGCCAGTTTGAATATATACAACTGACGTCACCTTGACCACCTGCCATGCAGTGATGATGACTGAGGTTCTAATGCTGTTGCCATGGCGTCAACTAGACTTAAAGGGCCACTAGAGCTAAATTGCTGCATTATATAAAGGAACTAATAGTAACATTTACACATACATATCTATCTAATCTATTAACTCTATTTAGGAACCTATCACAAATTTGACACAAGGCAGTGGTTACAGTTGAAGACTCTTTTATATGCACACCAGTCTTTCTGTTTTGAGCACTATTGAAAGTTACTGCAGCTAATCTAGTGTTATCTAAACAACTTAAATTAAAAGTATTAATTAATCTATTTTAGGTTCCTGACCATGGACACTTTTGCATGATTCATAAATGGTATCAGCAGTTTTTGAACTAATGCCGCTGCAGAGGGTATGGCTGCTACGGGCAGGGCCAGTTTAAGGGTCACATCAGCTTGGAGTTAATAAATGTAAAGAATCTATTGAGAGAAGTGTTCTCTAACTAGAGAGGGTGTGGCCATGGAGTGCGCTGTTAGCTCCTCCCTCCAACCACCTGCATCTCCCTCCCATCTTCCCTAACATAAAGTGTACAGCACTAACTGGTTCACTCAGCATCTAAGGAAAATGAAAAGTGGTAAATACGTCACAAATGCCCCCCATGTGGGCACAATACATTGTTTATAGAAAAACTAATAAAACAAGCAAAATATAATATGGAAGACACTTTTCACCTTAACAGTTGTGTAACCTTACCTTTTATTCAGAATCCTTGTCTACACAATGAGAATAACATAAATGTTTATTATTTAATGGTTTTATGGTAACAGAGTATTGCATTCAAATAATATAGATGATTTCTTGTTGCAGTGTTTAGTCTGATTCCTGTATCACTTCTCAGAAAATATATCTCATTTTCACATCTTATTGAAGGGGTGATGCTTTATAATTCACTTGCAACAATTCAACACTATGACAGTCAATCTGGATATACACTACAGAAATATTCTCCCAATGCAATATCATTATCGATTTTACCAACGACTGAAAGTCCCAATCAGCATGTCCATTCATGCGTACACACTATACATATTTTACAATGATTTACCGTCAGATCTGTGATTTTTGTCTATCATTCCCATCATCTCAAACCATCTTGACGCCATACACACTGTACAGATATCTGCCGTCCCTGCAGCAATATGCAAACATTAGTTAAATAAAGGGCTGAACCGCAGCAAACACAAACATACATCCAGAAACAGGAAATACCATCACCGACATTCATTTCTTGCTTCTGTTTTGTTTATAGTGTACTTCTGGCAACTCCGTTCACAACTGTATACACTGTACACGTGATCTCCAGCAGGGTGCAAGATATGGGAATGCTAGTAGTCCAGGAGTCATTAGTGTATATATTTATAATAAGGCAGTAGCAGAAGAAAATTAAATACACATAAAGATATATGAAACAATATAAAAAAATGTGTACATAACACGCCAATAAATAAATGAGACTTTGTAGATATTATGTACATATATGTACATGTGCTTACATTTCATGATACAACACAGTTTTGTCCACTTCACGTGTGATACGGTAGGGACGCAGGGTGTATACAGGTGCACTGAACCTATGGACTTGTTGATATGTTTGATAGATTGTAAGCTTGCGAACAGGGCCTTCTCACCTCTTTGTCTGTTTTACCCAGTTTGTTTATTAGTTTACTATGTTTGTTCTTAATTGTAAAGTGCTACGGAATATGTTGGCGCTATATAAATAAATGATGATGATGATGATGATGATACTGGGCTTATTTGTACAACTTAGCTTCAGAGTGGAATTCTATAGTGTGCAAATAAATAAATAAGTACATTTTATTTATTTATATATACATATATATATATATATATATATACATATATACATATGATACAAAAAAGAAGGTAATAAGGGCGCCTCTGATAGTGTAGAATTTCCAGGTCAATAATCCCGAAAACCTACGGTGTATATATTAAGCATACCAGATATATGTATCGTAGAAGCTCATCAAAGTATGAATCCTGGATCGTTCCACTCGAAACTGCATATGTTTTCTCCAGGTTTGTGTAATCAAAAGGATAAAAAAGGCAAATTAGACTAGTGCAATATAGTCAGCCCATCAAACCATTTATAGTGCACCCAAAAACCTATATATGTGCCTACCAACGCAATATAGATAATCAGCTTATCTGTTTAGGTCCTTGGGGTTCCAGCACTACTTCATCCACAGGGCTGTAGCTTTAAGAGGTACATCAGTAATTGACATCCACAGGTCTCAAGGATGGCGGCCCGCATCGGTATAAAATACAACATTTTTCAACTGGTGAAATTTTACTCCTGCTAAAGTCACTAGGTGACGAAACACATTGAGGTGATCTAACATACTGTGCACTAACTGTTCCAGTTATTGTTCTTTATTTTTATCCCTTTTTTGTACTTTTTATCTGATACATAGTTGAACCTATACCCTGGATGGTCGTGTGGAGCATTCCTCAGCAGACTTTTTGTGTGAAGGTCATGAAGAATAACATTTACAGGACTAATTAGGACATAATATTGACCACTACTGGATTTCAGATAACCTACTGATTTTTTCATTCTTTGTAAGTGTAACATTTATATATTTACTGTGCAATAAAACAATTATGTGAATTTACTACACTATATGGTACTACTACTTTTTGTTCCTGGTGGACAATGGAGAGAATTGGTCACAGCATCTAGGTTATCAATTGGTTCCATTGCAGCAGCCGCAAGGAGCATAAGACATATAAGCATATATAAATACTTTTTCTGGTACGCACATATATATAAGGGTGCTAAGGGGAAAGATATACCATTACTATTTTGTTGAAAGTACTACAGTATCTTTGGTATTCTCTGTCTCTAAATTTCTATATTCAATTCAGTAATGAATCCATCTGTGCTTCAGCAAAGAGATATGGAATACAAGCACTGTTAGGGGTCCCTAAGGACCAGGTTTGGGAAACACTGGGCTAGAGGAACAGCAACTAACCATCACAACCTACATATCAAGTTGTGAAATAGGGAGAGGGGGGACATGTTACCTTACTCCAGAACACTGGAGTATCCTTTCTGTTTTATGCAAGCTACTCAAACCATTTGTATTGTAACAAATTAAATAAAAATTGAGCCCTTTGTACAAACTAGCTATGGTGTACTTAAGCTGCCCACCCTCCAGTGTGTACTTAGAAAGAGTGTTTAGCACAGACAGGAACATTTTGAGTGGTCATTGAAGGAGACAACTTCCCAAAAATGTAGAAAAACTAGTGTTCACCAAAATGAACTACAAATTGTATGAGGAATACCATTGTAACACTAGATTCCAGTGGGGATGAACTTATACCGGGTGATGATGATCTTGACATCAGTGATGAGGATGATGATGAGGGTGATGACATTATCAAAATAGAGGAAGATGACCACTGTTAGGTAGATGTTCATTAGTAAATTATTACAATTCCTATCTAGCCTCCAATTCATCATCCCAACAACTAATATGTTCTCTTTTGTGGGGGCCGAAACAAATCAAGCACTTCAGCCACAAAATTGGCATTCCCTGTCACTGAAGTGCTTGGTTTGTTAAACTATGCATGTCCTTTTTAACATATGGGTGGGAAGGTGCATTGGCCCAAGGACAATTCCTTTTTCCACTATTTTGCATTAAGGCCTTGGTCTATTATCTTGTATTAAATTCTATGCGGTCGACAACTAGTCATTCATTTGGTCGTTTTTCAGAAAGTCAACAAAATTAGGTGTCGGCAGGATTATTAGGTCAACAATTCACATGTCGACAGTATTATAGGGTTAGGGATACTATTGTCAACCTAATAATACTGCCTGCATTTGAACTGTCTACCAAACAATAATGTCAATGTCATTATTGTCGACTTTCCAACACTGTCTATATTTGGGTACCTACCATATAACTGTTGATCATGTAAATGTCGAACATATATATTACACCTGGGTGGGAGGACACTTGGACAATTCCATCTTGCACTATTTTACATTATGGCCTTGGTCTATCAGTTTGTGTAAAATGTCTACTGATGCATAGTAGTGATGTCACTATCCATCTGATTACTGCCACTGCTATCCTTCTCCAGTGTGTCACACATGCTGCCTAATGGTCACCTACTTGGTGTATCTTCTTTTCTAAAATGACAAATCAACTGATCTAGAAATCTGTGATGAGGATGATAACTAGGTTGATGTCACCACTGAGATAGATGACCACTGTTAGCCAAATGCACATTAGTAAATTTTTTAAATCCCTATCTGTCCTGCAGTTCAACAACTGGATGATTGTACCTATTTTTTTAATCAAATCCAAAATCAAAACACATGAGGATTTTTGGCCAAAACCAAAATCAAAACAAGAAGATATCTTTAGAACCAAAACCAAAACACAAAGTGCCTGATTCATTAAGGAAAGTAGGGAAAAAAAATGATTATGTTTTCTCCTGGACAAAACAATGTTACAATTCGAGAGGTGCAAATTAGATTATTATTTTGCAACATAAGTTAAATATTGGCTGTTTTTTCATGTATGTCACAAATACTTGATAGCTTTATTTTTCACTGACATTTGAAGTTGAACAACACATTTTCCTACCCCAAATATAAATCTCCCCACATTTTAAATGTCCCCCACCCCTGAAATGCAACATGGTTTTGCCAAGGTGAAAAGTTACTCATTTTACTTTACTTTCCTTAATGAATCATTTCTGTCATATAGTCACCAGGTTTAGAAACCAATGTTTTAATTACCGAGATTATAGAAGAGCTGACATATATTTCACAGTTCCTTTTCTATTAAGTGCAGGCTTTGAGCACACTGTGATGTGGAAGAGACAGAGGGTGTATTTATCATAGAGGTAGAGTCCTTTTCTGGTGAAAATGCTCTAAAGGAATCTTTTTACTCTACATAATGTGTTTATGAGATTTCCACCAACAATAACTACTCCAGCGATAGTTTAATTTATCATATATTCAAGTATCCAACACGATCCCTGTTCTGTTAGCGACATCTCAGGATGGCATTAACAGAAAGAATGCATTGAAAAATATCATTAGCAAATAGATGTTTACTTAGTATGGTGCTATTGTTCTGGCCCCAGAAATACATAGTATTTTATAGGGGAGGGAATAGATATGATATAGCATATTTCATATATAGAGGGGAATTCAATTGAGTGCGGGGATTTTTTTCTGCAGCGTTAAAAGAAAACAAAAACCTGCGCAGGTTTTTACCCGCTAGAGCGACCATTTTTAGTTAACGCCACGCTAAAACTCGTGCAATTCAATTTGAGATCTTGGAAACCCGCCCCCTGCATGCTAATTATTGGTCAAAGCGAGTTTTAGGAGCGGAGGGGAGGATTTAACGCGGCCATCTTGAATATAAAAACTAACGCTGCCACCAGCAAACTGTCATTTGCTAATAGCTGTTGGCTGGTTTGGTGACTGAATAGCATCTGGCTTGTGACTTTTACTGATTGCAATTGGAATCGGCATAGATTAGCATTACACTACAAACTACTTACTACTATTTAAATAAATACTAGGGATGTGCACCGGCGACTTCTGGTGTCTCGTGTTTTGGATTCGGATTTCCGCGATGTTTTGGGTTCGGATTTGTTTCGCAAAACACCTGCCGAAAGGTTTTGGTTCGGATTTAAGGTTTTGGATACGGATTTTTTTTGAAAAAAGCATAAAACGTTCAAAAATCAAGTTTTTGGGCTTATTTTCACTCCTACGCTATTATTAACCTCAATAACATTCAATAACAAGCATTTCCACTAATTTACCGTGTATTCTGAACACCTCACAATATAGTTATTAGTCCAAAACGTTGCAACGAGGTATCTTTCTGGACTGCCTAGTGGAGTGGTCCCCACAATATAAAAAGAAAATCATCAACTGGTCTTAATCGCACCAAAAAATGTACCTGGACTGCGTAGTGGAGTGGTCACCACAATATAATTTAAAAACCCTGAACTTGTAGGAATCGCACCAATAAATGTATCTGGACTGCGTAGAGGTGTGGGTCACCACAATATAATAAGAAAACCATCAACTGGTCTTAATCACACCAAAAAATGTACCTGGACTGCGTAGAGGAGTGGGTCACCACAATATAATTTAAAAACCCTGAACTTGTATGAATCGCACCAATAAATTTACCTGGACTGCGTAGAGGAGTGGGTCACCACAATATACTTTGAAAACCCTGAACTTGTATGAATCGCACCAATAAATGTATCTGGACTGCGTAGAGGAGTAGGTCACCACAATATAATAAGAAAACCATCAACTGGTCTTAATCGCACCAAAAATGTACCTGGTCTGCGTAGAGGAGTGGGTCACCACAATATAATTTAAAAACCCTGAACTTGTATGAATCGCACCAATAAATGTATCTGGACTGCGTAGAGGAGTGGGTCACCACAATATAATTTAAAAACCCTGAACTTGTATGAATCGCATCAATAAATGTATCTGGACTGCGTAGAGGAGTGGGTCACCACAATATAATTTAAAAACCCTGAACTTGTATGAATCGCACCAATAAATGTATCTGGACTGCGTAGAGGAGTGGGTCACCACAATATAATTTAAAAACCCTGAACTTGTATGAATCGCACCAATAAATTTACCTGGACTGCGTAGAGGAGTGGGTCACCACAATATACTTTGAAAACCCTGAACTTGTATGAATCGCACCAATAAATGTATCTGGACTGCGTAGAGGAGTAGGTCACCACAATATAATAAGAAAACCATCAACTGGTCTTAATCGCACCAAAAAATGTACCTGGTCTGCGTAGAGGAGTGGGTCACCACAATATAATTTAAAAACCCTGAACTTGTATGAATCGCACCAATAAATGTATCTGGACTGCGTAGAGGAGTGGGTCACCACAATATAATTTAAAAACCCTGAACTTGTATGAATCGCATCAATAAATGTATCTGGACTGCGTAGAGGAGTGGGTCACCACAATATAATTTAAAAACCCTGAACTTGTATGAATCGCACCAATAAATGTATCTGGACTGCGTAGAGGAGTGGGTCACCACAATATAATTTAAAAACCCTGAACTTGTATGAATCGCACCAATAAATATATCTGGACTGCGTAGAGGAGTGGGTCACCACAATATAATTTAAAAACCCTGAACTTGTATGAATCGCACCAATAAATGTATCTGGACTGCGTAGAGGAGTGGGTCACCACAATATAATTAATAAAAAACCCTCCACGTGTCTGAATTTCCAAAAAAAGAAATTCTGGGCTGTGTAGTGGGGTGGCCCCGGTACTAAATTTGATACCTGGCCCACAATACCTCCTCCAAGTTCCGAGTGTAGTGTTTATAACATATTAACACTACACTAATGCTAGCACGTCAAACCCTCTTGTTTTAAATAATGACAGGGCATTTAACTTTTGATTAAATTTTTTTAATTTATTGACATTTTCTTTTACTTTTTGAACATGGCAAACGACTGTTGAATGGTCACATAATGCCAAAAAAATAGTTGGAAGATGGAATTGTCCTTGGGCCCTCCCACCCACCCTTATGTTGTTGAAATAGGACATGCACACTTTAACAAACCAATCATTTCAGAGACAGGGCCTACCAAACAACTGTGGCTGAAATGATTGGTTTGTTTGGGCCTCCACACCAAAAAAACAATTCATCTCTCCCTGTACAAACTAAACAGGCTCTACTGAGGAAAGATGTCGTCCTCATCCTCAACCTCTGATTCCTCTCCCCCTACAGTGTGTACTTCCTCCTCCTTACACATTATCAATTCGTCCCCGCTGGACTCCACAACCACAGGTCCCTCTGTACTATCTGGAGGGCAGTGCTGTACTTCATTGAGGAATTGATTATTCATTTTTATAAACATCATTTTTTCAACGTTGTGAGGAAGCAACCTCTTTCACCGCTCACTGACCAGGTTCTCCGCTGCACTAAAAACTCTTTCCGAGTACACACTGGAGGGGGGACAACTCAGGTAAAATAGAGCCAGTTTGTACAGGGGCTTCCAAACTGCCTTTTTTTCATGCCAGTAACAATATGGACTGTCTGACATGTCTATTTGGATGGTGTTAGCAAAATACTTCTCCACTATTTTTTCAATTGTGACAGCATCCAATGCAGTGACAGTAAACATGTCTGCAATGGTTGGCAGGTCCTTCAGTCCGGACCAGATGTTATCAGCATCCCCGCCAGCGCCTCTTTTGGGAAAACTGAGCTTTTTCCTCGCAGCCATAGATGTGGAAGAAAATGAGGGTGGAGCTGTTGGCATGTCACGGTCCTCTCCAGAGGACAATCTCCTGACCAGAAGGTCTTTGCACCGCTGTAGACTTGTGTCCGCCGGAAACAGAGACACAACATACGCTTTAAACCGAGGATCGAGCACGGTGGCCAGAATGTATTCCTCTGACTTTAAAAGAGTGACCACCCTCGGATCCTGGCAAAGCGTACGAAGGGCTTCATCCACAAGAGCTACATGCTTTGTTGGATCGCAATGCTTTACCAGCTCCTCCCTCACTTTCTCCAGCTGCTTCTGCAACAGCCTGATCAGGGGAATGACCTGACTCAAGCTGGCAGTGTCGGAACTGACTTCTCGTGTGGCAAGTTCAAACGGCTGGAGAACCTTGCACAACACGGAAATCAGTCTCCACTGCGCTTGACTCAGGCGCATCCCCACTCCTTTGCCTATGTCGTAGGTGGCTGTGTAGGCCTGAATGGCCTTTTGCTGCTCCTCCATCCTCTGCAGCATATAGAGGGTGGAGTTCCAGCGCATCACAACCTCTTGTTTGAGGAGATGGCAGGGCAGGTTCATGGTTTTTTGATGTGCCTCTAGTCTGCGGTAGGCACTGGCTGATTGCCGAAAGTGTCCAGCAATTTTGCGCGCCACCGCAAGCATCTCCTGCACACCCCTGTCACTCTTGAGGTAATGCTGCACCACCAAATTAATGGTGTGGGCAAAACATGGGACGTGCTGGAAATTGCCCATATTTAATGCCCGCACAATGTTACTGGCATTGTCTGACACCACAAATCCCCATGAGAGTCTAAGTGGGGTAAGCCACTGGGAGATAACTTCCCTCAGTTTCTCTAATATGTTGTCAGCGTTGTGCCTCTTATTAAAGCCTGTAATACACAATGTTGCCTGCCTTTGCACGAGCAGCCATTTTGTAGATGCTGCTACTGATGCAGCTGTTGCTGTTGCTGCGGAAGGCGATGCATCTACCCAGTGGGCTGTCACAGTCATATAGTCCTTCGTTTGCCCAGAACCACTTGTCCACATGTCCGTGGTTAAGTGGACAGTGGGTACAACCACATTTTTCAGAGCACTAAGGACACTTGATCGTACTTCTCTGTACATTTTTAGTATCGCCTGCCTAGTGAAGTGGAATCTCGACGGGATTTGGTACCGGGGACACAATACCTCCATCAACCCTCTAAATCCCACTCCACTGATGGCGGACACCGGGCGCACGTCTAACACCAACATTGCAGTTACAGCCGCAGTTATACGCTTTGCAATAGGGTGACTACTATCGTATTTTGTGGTCATGGCAAACGACTGTTGGACGGTCAATTGTTTTGTGAAAGACTTAGCGGTCTTACGACTTCCCCTCTGGGAAGATGACCGACTAACAGCAGCAACAGCAGCAGTGGCAGTAGTAGGCGTACCGCTGCAGGATTCCTCGGATGAATCCCGTATTGGAGAGGACTCGGTCTGGCTGCTGACATGGGCTGCAGGACTCAATCTGATGGAGATCGTGGAGGAAGTTGACGAGGAGGGTGTTGCTGGTATGTATCCAACTGGACCACGGGATTTAGGTGTCCCTGTACCGATGACGGTCCTAGCTCCGGTTCCTGAACTAACCACTGAACTATGAAGGTTATTCAGGTGACGTATAAGGGAGGATGTCCCTAGGTGGGCAAGATCCTTACCCCTGCTTATTTGAGCTTTACATAAGCTACATATGGCCATACATTGGTTGTCTGGATTTGGATAAAAATAACTCCAGACCGAAGAGGTGCATTTTTTGGTCTTCTGACCAGGCATGACGATGGGCTTTTTCATCCCATGGACATGAGCTGTTTCCCCCCCCCCCCTGGTGCCTCATTTACAATAACCACATCACCATCCTCATCATCAAGTTCCTCCACAGCACCAGCTACATCATCAATAGCCTCCTCCCGAGCCACCTCTTCCCGTACAGTGATGGGAAGGTCAGGCTTGACAACCACCAACACCCTTGGACTCGCCTTGGGGATTGGTGATAATTTCTCTTTAGAAGGCAGAGTTGTTTGCTGTTTTGTTGCTGACAGCATAACTCTCTTCAATTTTTTGTAGGGGGGGAGGAGGAGGAGGGCTAAGATCCTTGGGTGAAGATGGACCACTAGTCATGAACACGGGCCAGGGCCTAAGCCGTTCCTTGCCACTACGTGTCATAAATGGCATATTGCCAACTTTACGTTTCTCCTCAGTGTCACGGGCACTAGGAGTCTTTACCCAGGGATCACCAGGTGATAGGCTTACCAGAGCAGTATAGGTGGTAATATGGTACTCTGGTAGCAGGGTGATCACGGAACAGGAAATAGCAGGTGATGAGATGCTCAGGAAAGTCTATGACTAGCAGCACTGGCAATATGGAGGTAGTAATACACGAGGAACTGTATGGACAAAGGACACGTGAAGGTAGTCAGTGGTCTGCGGTAGCAAGTTGTACCACTGCTATAGTGAGGAGGAATGTCCAACAGAAACGAGGGGGTGATGAGAGTCAGCGGTCTGCAGATAGCAAGTTGTACCGCTGTCTGAGTGAAGGAGTGGAATCCAAGTGGAGGTATCCGGGTAGTCAGTGGTCTGCGATAGCAAGTTGTACCACTGCTATGTGAGAGGATACTGGAACAGGTGATACAGGAAACAGGGATCAGTGGTCTGCCTTCAGCAAGTTGTACCACTGAATATATATGTGAGGAGGTGCACGGGGAGAGACTGCAACACAAGATATACACGGGCACCTTGACTTTGAACCACAGTGATATGCACAATATAAATGTATAGATGACTGAACAATACTGCCAATATAGAAAGTCTCTTGAAGTAGTCCAGCATAAGATAACACAGTCAATGATGGCAATAGACTCAGCGGATAGCACACTCCAGAGGAGAACCAACACAGTCCAGCAAGGTATGCAATACACAGCACAGTCAATGAGAAGTATGCATACCGTGGTTCAGGAGGCAGTCAGACAGGAGTGCAGAGATACCTGAAGGGCAGGAGGCCAGCAGGATACAAGTCCCTGGATGGGTGAAGCGGGGGTCTAGCAGGTGCAGCGCACAGGTAGGTAGACCAGCAGGGAACACAGGAAGGCGTGGAGAGCGGATCAGCAGTAGATGGATGAGTAGCGCTGAGAAGTCACAGCAGCGGGTCTCTGCGGGAACACGGAGGTAACCAATAGCAACCAGCAGGTGCAGTAACGATGGGACCCCGGGGCAGAGTTGAACTGGAACAGATGATCACGGAGAGTAGCGGGTAGCAATAGTGGCAGCAGACTCAAGGAAACACGGTAGAGTTGACAAGGACTGAAGACTGAAGCGCACAGAGGCAGCGGATAGGAATCAGCTAGCAGTCACGATGATGAAACACAGACGAGTTGCAGGTTGAAGACTGTAGTGCATGGAGGCAGCGGATAGGAATCAGCCAAACAGTCACGGTGATGAAACACAGACGAGTTGCAGGTTGAAGCCTGTAGTGCACGGAGGCAGCGGATAGGAATCAGCTGGCAGTCACAATCATGAACAGGTGAGTGGATGTGGTTGAAGCCTGTAGTGCACGGAGGCAGCGGATAGGCATCAGCTAACAGTCCCAATGATAAATGGTAGAGTTGAAGTGATTAGAAGACTGTAGTGCACGGAGGCAGCGGATAGGAATCAGCTCACAGTCACGATGATACAGTAGATGGTAGAAGTGGTATGGGAACCACAGTAGTAGAAGTGGTTTGGAAACCACAGAGGTAGAAGTGGTTTGGAAACCACAGGAATCAGCAGGGCTGAATAAACAAGGAAACACAGGAACACCTTCAGAGACTCATGGGGAATGAGACTCCAAGATCAGGCAACGTGGTGTTGACCACAGGTGCTTAATATAGGGAGGTTGCCTGATCTGCCAATTAAGTTAAAGGAACATACACTGAAGGTTTGGAAAGGGCTGCGCATGCGCAGTCCCTCAGGATAGAGGACGTCCACGGTTCCTAATAGTCCGGGAAGAAGCACTCACAGTCCGGTGAGTGACAGTACCCCCCCTTTTAAAGGTGGGCACAGAACGCCTGGAACCGGGCTTGTCCGGATTTTTGGAATAAAACTTCTTCAGAAGGGCAGGAGCATTAAGATCTTCAGCTTTGATCCATGAACGCTCTTCAGGACCAAAGCCCTTCCAATGAACGAGGAAACGGAGGACTCCTTGCGAAATTTTTGCATCCAATACCTCAGTAATCTCGAAATCCTCCTCCTGATGAACTTGAACTGGCTGCGGTGCTGAGGGAGGAGTCGAGAAACGATTGATAAAAAGAGGTTTGAGTAAGGACACATGGAAGGCATTGGAAATCCGAAGATTCTTAGGAAGAAGAAGTTTAACACATACTGGATTGATAACTTGAATGATCCTATATGGACCAATAAAACGAGGGGCGAATTTCATAGATGGAACCTTCAAACGAATATTTTTGGTAGATAACCAAACCCGATCTCCAATTTTTAGTGGTGGAATAGCCCGCCTCTTCTTATCTGCGAAAGACTTATATTTGTTAGATGTCTTCTTTAAACAGGTTTTGACCTGAGACCAGATATTTTTGAAGGTCTGACAAGCAGTCTCCACAGCAGGAACTTGGGTGGGTGGGAGGGCAGGAAATTCTGGAAAAGACGGATGGTGACCGTGAACCACCAGCACTTGACTTTTTGAAGATGACTCCTGAGATCCATCTTCAACGTCCGATGACGTCATGAACGCCCGATGAGGAGGAAGGCGTTCAGACTGAACCTTATCACACAGATCCGTAGATGAAGGATCCTGTGGAGGAGGACCTGGTGGAATAGACGAATGCTGTCTTTTGAATGAAACCACTTGAGAGAGACAACGATGATGACATTCAGCTCCCCAAGATGTAACTTGAGAAGTGCGCCAGTCAATCTGGGGAGAGTGACACTGAAGCCATGGAAGGCCTAAGACAATCGGACTTGTCGTAACAGGAAGAATTAAAAACGAAATCTCTTCATGGTGTAGCCCACCAATCTGAAGCGTTACTGGAGACGTACTCTGGGTGATGAGACCATTGATGAGACGTGATCCATCCATAGCAGTCACAGTAATCGGTGTTTTCAAAGTAATCACTGGTAGGGACCATTGATTCACTAATGATTTGGAAATGAAATTTCCTGCTGCTCCGGAATCAATCAATGCCTGTGACTCAAAGGCTTTGGTAGCACAGGAAATCGTAACATCAAAGGCGCAGACTTTAGATTTCATGGAAGATGGAGAGGACTCCAGGAACCCTAACCTTATCTCCCCAGTATTGGTTAGAGCCCGGCATTTCCTGGGACAAGAATTGAGCATATGCGTAGAATCGGCACAATAGATACAAAGTCTATTCTTTATTCTTCGGTCCCTCTCCTCTAAAGTTAATTTGGAGCGACCTATCTCCATGGGTATCACCGGAGATGAAGCTGGGTGAAATTGAGGATTTGAGAGAGGAGGTGTTTTAACCGAAGTTGTTTTCTCAGGTTCTCTTTCACGAAACCTCAGGTCTACCCGATGGCAAAGAGAGATCAAATCTTCTAAAGAGGAGGGTAGTTCTTGTGAAGTCAGTGCGTTTTTAATTTTATCGGAAAGCCCCTGCCAGAAGGCGGCAACTAGTGCTTCAGTGTTCCACTGAAGTTCAGAGGCTAAGATCCTAAATTGAATGACGTACTGAGCCACAGTGCGAGATCCTTGGCGAAGACGGAGAATGCTGGATGCAGCGGAAATAACACGACCTGGTTCATCGAATACACTTCGGAACGTGGAAATAAATTCGGCACTATCCTGTAACAATGGATCGTTTCTTTCCCACAGAGGGGAAGCCCATGCGAGAGCTTGTCCAGAAAACAATGAAATAAGATAGGCCACTCTGGAACGATGGGTAGAAAAATTTTGAGGTTGGAGCTCAAAATGAACTGAGCATTGAGTAAGAAAACCCCTACAGGTTTTGGGGTCTCCATCATATTTTGACGGAGTAGGCAGGTGTAGCGTGGAAGCAGTAGACACCTGGGATGGCACAGGGGAAGAAGATGACGACACAGAAGGATCAACAGTGGCTGCTACCTTTGGCACAGAAGTTACTTGGGCGACTAAAGTCTGATAACATTGCAGCAACTGTTGTTGACGAACATCTTGTTGTTCCATACGGGTAACCAGATACCGCAGCATCTCTATGGCGGTAGGTTCCACATCTGGGTCTGTCATGGCCTGATCTTACTGTCACGGGCACTAGGAGTCTTTACCCAGGGATCACCAGGTGATAGGCTTACCAGAGCAGTATAGGTGGTAATATGGTACTCTGGTAGCAGGGTGATCACGGAACAGGAAATAGCAGGTGATGAGATGCTCAGGAAAGTCTATGACTAGCAGCACTGGCAATATGGAGGTAGTAATACACGAGGAACTGTATGGACAAAGGACACGTGAAGGTAGTCAGTGGTCTGCGGTAGCAAGTTGTACCACTGCTATAGTGAGGAGGAATGTCCAACAGAAACGAGGGGGTGATGAGAGTCAGCGGTCTGCAGATAGCAAGTTGTACCGCTGTCTGAGTGAAGGAGTGGAATCCAAGTGGAGGTATCCGGGTAGTCAGTGGTCTGCGATAGCAAGTTGTACCACTGCTATGTGAGAGGATACTGGAACAGGTGATACAGGAAACAGGGATCAGTGGTCTGCCTTCAGCAAGTTGTACCACTGAATATATATGTGAGGAGGTGCACGGGGAGAGACTGCAACACAAGATATACACGGGCACCTTGACTTTGAACCACAGTGATATGCACAATATAAATGTATAGATGACTGAACAATACTGCCAATATAGAAAGTCTCTTGAAGTAGTCCAGCATAAGATAACACAGTCAATGATGGCAATAGACTCAGCGGATAGCACACTCCAGAGGAGAACCAACACAGTCCAGCAAGGTATGCAATACACAGCACAGTCAATGAGAAGTATGCATACCGTGGTTCAGGAGGCAGTCAGACAGGAGTGCAGAGATACCTGAAGGGCAGGAGGCCAGCAGGATACAAGTCCCTGGATGGGTGAAGCGGGGGTCTAGCAGGTGCAGCGCACAGGTAGGTAGACCAGCAGGGAACACAGGAAGGCGTGGAGAGCGGATCAGCAGTAGATGGATGAGTAGCGCTGAGAAGTCACAGCAGCGGGTCTCTGCGGGAACACGGAGGTAACCAATAGCAACCAGCAGGTGCAGTAACGATGGGACCCCGGGGCAGAGTTGAACTGGAACAGATGATCACGGAGAGTAGCGGGTAGCAATAGTGGCAGCAGACTCAAGGAAACACGGTAGAGTTGACAAGGACTGAAGACTGAAGCGCACAGAGGCAGCGGATAGGAATCAGCTAGCAGTCACGATGATGAAACACAGACGAGTTGCAGGTTGAAGACTGTAGTGCATGGAGGCAGCGGATAGGAATCAGCCAAACAGTCACGGTGATGAAACACAGACGAGTTGCAGGTTGAAGCCTGTAGTGCACGGAGGCAGCGGATAGGAATCAGCTGGCAGTCACAATCATGAACAGGTGAGTGGATGTGGTTGAAGCCTGTAGTGCACGGAGGCAGCGGATAGGCATCAGCTAACAGTCCCAATGATAAATGGTAGAGTTGAAGTGATTAGAAGACTGTAGTGCACGGAGGCAGCGGATAGGAATCAGCTCACAGTCACGATGATACAGTAGATGGTAGAAGTGGTATGGGAACCACAGTAGTAGAAGTGGTTTGGAAACCACAGAGGTAGAAGTGGTTTGGAAACCACAGGAATCAGCAGGGCTGAATAAACAAGGAAACACAGGAACACCTTCAGAGACTCATGGGGAATGAGACTCCAAGATCAGGCAACGTGGTGTTGACCACAGGTGCTTAATATAGGGAGGTTGCCTGATCTGCCAATTAAGTTAAAGGAACATACACTGAAGGTTTGGAAAGGGCTGCGCATGCGCAGTCCCTCAGGATAGAGGACGTCCACGGTTCCTAATAGTCCGGGAAGAAGCACTCACAGTCCGGTGAGTGACACTCAGATGATTTTAAGTTTCTCTTTTTGCTTTTTTTTCAGAACTTGGGCTTTTTGGATTTTACATGCCCTGTACTAGGAGATTGGGCATCGGGCTTGGAAGACGACGTTGATGGCATTTCATCGTCTATGTCATGACTAGTGGCAGCAGCTTCAGCATTAGGAGGAAGTGGGTCTTGATCTTTCCCTACTTTATCCTCCAAATTTTTGGTCTCCATTATATGTAGCACAAGATACTGTAGAATGTGTGAACTTGGTAATATTGCAGTACCAATGGACTTATACTGCTGGATTGGTTTTGCAAATTTGGTTATAATTATTTTTTAGTTATTTTTTTTATTTTAATTTTTTTTATAACTTTTTTTTTATTTTTTAAAAACTTGGGAATAATGGGGAAATAACTATGCCCTTAGAAGCACAGAGCACAGGACACAGCACCACTGGACTGAACAGGACACAGCACAGGACCCAGCAGCACTACTGAACTCAGCAGGACAGAGCACAGGACACAGCACCACTGGACTGATACTGCAGAATGTGTGAACTTTGTAATATTGCAGTTTCACTGGACTTTTACTGGTGAATGTGTGAACATGGTAATATTGCAGTACCGATGGGCTTATACTGCTGGATTGGTTTTGCAAATTTGGTTATAATTATTTTATTTATTTTTTCTTTATTTTTATTTTTTTTATAACTTTTTTTTTATTTTATAAAAACTTGGGAATAATGGGGAAATAACTATGCCCTTAGAAGCACAGAGCACAGGACACAGCACCACTTGACTGAACAGGACACAGCACAGGACCCAGCAGCACCACTGACCTCAGAAGGACAGAGCTCAGGACACAGCACCACTGGACTGAGCACAGCACAGCACAGCACAGAACTGAACTGAACAGCACGAGATATAGCAGGACAGAGGACCACCTAACACACCCTCCCTCTACCCTGATCAATGCCCAAGTGAAGATGGCGGCGACTAGCGGGGAATTTATAGGATCCGAGTATCGCGAGATCCGACAACGTGATTATGAGTCAGAGCCTCAGTTTCAGATTTGAATTTGGCGCCAATACCCGGATGTCTCGGATCCGACTCGGATCGCCAATGTTCGGGTGGGCTCGGATTTCATAAATCCGAGTGCGCTCATCTCTAGTAGACAGTAGACTTAGCAATAGTGCTCAATGTCAAGCAGCAGCTGCAAGGGCAAACAAAGTATTGGCATGCATAAAAAGGGGCATAGATGCAATGGAAGACAGTGTAATTTTGCCACTGTATAAATCATTGGTAAGACCTCATCTTGAATATGCAGTACAGTTCTGGGCACCACTCTATAAAAAAGATAATTTGGAACTAGAAAGGGTTCAGAGAAGGGAGACAAAATTGATAAAGGGTATGGAGTCATTAAGTTATGAGGAAAGGTTAGCCAGTTTAGGCATGTTTACTTTAGAAAAGAGGCGTCTAAGGGGAGATATGATTACTATGTACAAATACATTAGGGGTCAATACAGAGAGCTTTCATGGGAACTTTTTACCCCAAGGACCTTACACAGGACACGTGGTCATCCCCCAAGGTTAGAGGAGAGAAAATTTCACAACCAGCAAAGGAAAGGGTTCTTTACAGTAAGGGCAGTCAAGATATGGAATTCATTGCCAGGGAAGGTTGTGATGGCAGATTCAATAGATATGTTTAAGAAAGAGTTAGACAAATTTTTAGCGGAAAGGTGTATCCAGGGATACGACCGTTAATTAAAAAGAAGGATAGTAGTGGATATAGGGTAAAAATAGGACTGCAATATTGAGTCTGGGGGGATTTTTTACAATTGAAACAGATTGGCAGTTGCTTACTCTGGATTAATTTCAAATATAAGTGCAGGATCGCAGGAGATCCAAAATAGGTTGAACTTGATGAACTGGTGTCTTTTTTCAACCTCATCAACTATGTTACTATGTTAATATGTAGAAATGGGTGAATATAAGTTGAATTATTGAAATGGTCTAATAAATACATGTGACTGTAAATGATATAATTTTAAACAGTATTTAATTGTTTAATAGTTTATTTTTTATTAGTTTTTTTCTTTACAGAAGAAATTGACCATGATACTGAGTCATTATCATTTTTCGCCAGCTGCAAGTTCAGTCCACGAAGGTGCTGCAGCAAGATTTGAGTTGCTACGAGAAATCTTCACCAACCTTCAAATTCCAGCCACCGCAGGTGAAGGTCCATCTCAAGCAAAGGTACCCTCCACAGGCACCCGTCTTCCAACACAAGTGGTGCATGGTCTACAAGAAGAAAGCACTCAGTTTGATTCCATCACAAACTTTGCTAGACAGATGAAAAGAAGACAGGAAACAGCTTGGTGAAATATGGAAGGCAGAGTCCAGAGAATTGATGATTTAGTAGACCGTTTGACGTCTGTTGTGGAAGAGGTACAAAGCGGCCATAATGATACAAATTCATTATTTGAGTGATTGGTCTCAGTCCAAGATGATATTGCAGCAACTCTGCGCTTGAATAACACCATTCAAGCGCGGATGGCACTGTCAATGGAGCAGAAAACAGCACTCCATTATCAAATGAATCAATCCATGGCACAGATGAATGTTCAACAACAGCAACAAACAGTGCATTTGCAAGTCATGTCAATGCATCTTCAATCAATTTTGGAAGAGCTGATGGGGCGGCGAGGCCCGGGGAATGTTTTACTCTCTTTTCCCGATTGGAACCTTTCTGGACTGGTTCCCCCAACACCACAGCAGAGGACGTCAGTGGAACTGAACACCCCTGTGGTGGAATTAAGAATACCTGAGGGAGCAAGAAGAAGATTGCTGTAAGAAGAGGCAGAAGAGGAAACCATCAACCCGGTGTCAGAAGAGAAAGAAGGCTGTTTGTGAAGAAAGTAATACTAAAGAAACTGGGTCTTGCAAGTTTTTCTTTCAGGTTAAATGAATACATATATTTGTCCTTTCTTAAGTATTATTATGTATTATTATTTTGTCCTTTCTTAAGTAAAATTGTATTATTTAGAAATTTAAACATAAACCTAACCCTAACCCTAAATCAGTTTGGGTGTAATCGCTATCATTAATTCATATTACTATAGCTGTTTGGTTAAATCTAAAAAAAAGGTTGATGCTTTTTTAACAGTAATCTGCTGTAACAAAAGCAACCTTTCAGTACTTGCACAATAACTGTAGTAAATAATTAAATTATTTACATATCCATAAACATAAGAGTAAGATAGCCTGTTCAGCAATGTAGTTCTGGATTTAAATGGTTAAAATATGTACAGGTGAAAAGAGTATTCATGGTAGACAATGTCAATAACAACTTATACACAAAAATGTTCCAGTTTTATTATGTCAATCACACTATTACATTTATTTAGAAATCTATTGATTAATAGTTTCACAAAATAAAGGACAACAGTTGGAGAAAGTAGGTGATATTTTTATTTCTAGCAATAAATGCAGCCTCTTTCAACCATTCTTATGATGTTGAATGTAATTCTGCAAGGAGGAGCATGGCTACATACTAATGTTACACAAGAAAATGCCTGCAACGTGTACATCCAAAACTTTATCTTTATTTTTTAAACAATTAACTATTTAGATTAAAATGATTAACATATACAAAGCACTCTGGGGTCTGGTTACAAAATAAATGTTTACTGCAGTACACTGGACATTCATATTTGAGAGGCTTTTTTGTTAAATTTAAAAATAAAAACATACCCCATCCAGAGCAGTCTATTCCAGGACTGTACTTGTCTTTTCACACCAAACTTCATGTGTGTTCTTAACCTATAATAACTACCATACCCACTGGCTGGTGTACTGCTTTTTATGTTGACAAATATGTTTTGAAACACTAATTTGTCTGTTGTAAAAATGAAAAACATTACACTGTAATGTAAGATTTTTCAAACCAAATCAAGTTTTTCTTATTTCTACAAGGGTACAAAATAATAAATAATGATCACACTACTATGCCATGTTATTACCATGACTCTGACACCAATTTATATTACTTCTTCACAATTCACAGCCTTTGATAACTCCCTCTATTGTCATCAATAATATGATTGCAGTTCTACTAACTCTGCAAAAAAAATGTTTACAACGTGAGGGGGACTTCTTTTATATTTTCTGCTAAAATCTGTTAAGAGTTGTAGTTACTGTGCATAGTATTATATTTTTGCGTTACCTTTAAATATTAAAATTATCAATGAACAACTCAAAAGTGACTTTTGCAGAACATATAAGATTGTATATAAATTGAAGCTGCATTGAGTTGATTTATATTTTCATATTGAATCTGTTAAGAGTTGCAGTAACTCAGGAATGTTTTCTTTTTTTTTTACCAAAATTGTATTAAACACACTTTTCAAAAGATAGGAGAGTTTAGAACATTAGCCTTTTTTTGTATCTAAGTCTTCTTTTGGGCTAAAATGATCTCATGAAAGATGTATTAATTTAGTTTGGTCAACATTTCTTTTCCCAAAAATGTACTTGCAGTTTTGTAACCCAATTCCATTCTCCCAAGCCCCTTCTGCACACCCCCCAGCCACTTCTGCCTTTCCGCCAGCGATTTCAGCACACCCCCCAGCCACTTCAGTACACACCCCAGCCACCTCTGCACTTACATTGTGTCTCACACCCTCACTCTCTGCTGCCTCAATGACCTCTGCTTCTTCTACACTGTTGTCTTCCACATCACTGGTAACCGTAAGCTAGGTCCATAAACCCACTACCATGCATCTAAGGGTCAGGCGGTGTGGAAACAAAATATATATATTTTTTTTTTTTTTTTTTTGGATGACATGTGTTTTTTGATGTTTATAAAACAAAAAAGACAATTGTCAGTGCTTGTGGTTAACACTGCATATCTGTGTATATCTAGCAAAATAAAAACATGAGGTATTAGTTCATATTTTGATCAAAACATTTAAGCCTGCATCCCAGCGTCAAGTAGCAACTGTCCATCAAGCCTATTTAAGGCACATTTGGGTATATACAATATACAATATGGGATATACTGAGCGCGGGCTTATTGCCATGGTGCTTGTACCATATATAATATTAGATATACCGGGCACAAGCATGTTTTTACTCTGGTTTTGTTTTTTGATGTTTGTTTGATTAATACACTTGTTTGATGATGCTCAAAATCGAGTCTCTTTTTTATCCAATCTTGTGTAATGACATTTATACAAGATTGTAACAATTACTTACATTAAAAATAGGTGGATAACACATACTGCTTGTAGCAATTTAAACCATTTATATTAGTATGCAGTGCATGACAAACATATATAAAACATAATATAAATATACCTCTTAGAATTGGGAGAGCTCCAAAACTGTAAACTAGACCCTGAGGTGGCGCATGCTTTACGTCTAAAGATATGTGAATTTCTGCGTGTGCTAGAGTACAACTTACACCTATTTGCAGGTAAATGCCATCATTGCACATTTCTTTCCGGTCTCCTCCCCTTTCACATTCCCATTTACTCCTTACTAAGTGTTGTAAGCTCTCTAAGCGCTCCCAGGTGCACGGAACAGGGCTGCGTTCACAGCCATAGCTCTCTTTTCTGGACATGCACAGTGTGATTTTGCATACAATACGGTTAAAATCGCCAGATACATGCCTTGATGAATCAGGCCTGGGGTGTTCTTTGTAGCTGAGCAGTACATCCCAAAAGATATTAAAAATTGCTTTAAAATCCAAAGTGTTTCAATATGAATGCAATTGTGTGAGGAGCAGTATCAGTGACATCGTTAGAAAGCAGCCAAAAAACAGGGTGCTCTTTGACTCTGAGCAGCACAACCCAAAAAAATGAAACATATTTCCAGCTATTAACATCCTAAATGTTTTAATCTAAGAGCAACTGTTTGAGAGGCAGTATTAGTGACATCTGAATTAGTGGACTAAAAACAGGCTGTTCTTTGACTCTTAGCAGAACACACATCCAAAAAATCTATGACCTGCAACCTGGATTTGTTCTAGGGAAAAGGATTGCCACTGATCAACAGCAGGTGGGTTAGGCAGAAAGCCTCCTGAATATGCTGAGGTAGAGGGAAGTGAAAGTATTTTTAACTGATGTAAATTTGAAGTGCAGGAAATTTCTTTAGTCGCAGGTCATAGAAGACGAGTAAAAGGCGTTTCGGAAATCTTCTCTGGCTATTACTTGGTAAGTCTATATTTTGCTTATGTCGCTGCCATACTGTTTGTTTTTATGTAGGTTTTGTCTGTGTCAGTGTATAAATGATGATGAAACGTATCGCACCCCTAGCAGCTACATGGTCCTCAGCTCGTACCTTTGCTGAGCATTATTGGAGACCAACCGATCTACAAAAGATCAAGTTTCTCAGAGCAACCACCAGCTATGTGGTAGTCCACCCACCTTCTGTTGCTGGGTGACAAGCCTCCCGAAGAACAAAACACCACTTTGCAGGAATCTATGGTCTGCAAACTGGATTTGTTCTAGGGAAAATGATTGCAAATTAACAAAATCTCCCACCCTACCCACCCTTTCTCCTTTTTTGCTAGGACTGTTGCTTCCTCTGAAGACTTTGGGTATTAATAATCTTTCCTACTATCATCCCTCTAGGTCAGTGTTGGCTAACCTGTGACACTCCAGGTGTTGTGAAACTACAAGTCCCAGCATGTTTTGCCAATATATAGCAGCTTATTGCTGGAAGGGTATGCTGGGACTTGTACTTTCACAACACCTGGAGTGTCACAGGTTAGCCAACACTGCTCTAGGTGCAGCAAGAGACCAAAAGAAGCCTCAGGCTGCCACCAAAAAGGAACAGAAGTAATCTATTACCCGTTATCACAATTCTTTCCTAAATTTAGGTGACAAAGTTATTTTTCCAGCCTCTCACTCTTCTAGTTCTAACAGCAGCATATAAACTTTTACCATAAATCAGTTAAAGTTCAAATAAATTGTTGTTTCATGGTTAAGAACATATGTGTTCTTTGGTCTTTATCCACAATTTAAAGGTGTCAGAACTGTCAGGCTCAAGGGTTACCTTTTTTTCTTTATTTTACACTTTTCCTTTCAAGGACTGGTTTGCCAACAGTGAGCTTCTGAAAAATCTGATCAGTAGTGCTCTGATGTGCCCACGTGACCTAAAGTGCACGTGATTCGCGGGTGCCTGTACACGCAATTCGTGAACACCTACCAGTGTTAGCGGATGCCTGCTCACATGTGCACAATGCTCCATTTTGTTTTTTTAGCCAATGGAAGTGAAAATACTTTCACTTTCCTCCGCCTCAGCATTTTCGGGAGGCTTGCTGCCTAATCCACCTGCTGTTGTTAAGAGGCAAGCCTCCCGACAAACAAAATATATATTTCTTGCTTTTAACATCCCAAGTATTTTAATCTAAATGCAATTGTGTGAGGGGCAGTATCAGTAACATCTGTAGTAAGAGGCCAAAAAACAGGGTGTTCTTTGACTCTGAGCAGCACCCCACCCAAAAAACCCCAATATATTTCTTGCTTTTACATTTCCATATGTTCCAATCAAAATGCAATTGTGTGAGAGGCACTATCACTGAAAATTTAGTAAGTGGACAAAAAAATAGAGTGTTCTTCGACTCTGAGCAGCACTCCCCCTGCCCGATTAAAAAAATAGGTTTTTTAAAGAACCAATTGTTTACATTTGAAATATATTGTGGAGCAGTGTCAGAATAATTGTAGCGTGTTCAAAATCTAGACACTCTTTTTCAATCTAAAAGAAAACATCAATTCTTGATGTAAGGAATCAGGAGGGAAGTTTCTGATAAATGTGGTGATTTGTCCAAAAAATGAAAGTAGGTAACATTCCAGATACACCATCCAAAGTGACAAGAGACAAGAAAAGGCTAAGACCATTCCCACTTTTTGCTAGTCTGGCTCCATCTACTGCTGGTACACGTGCTAGAATGCCCATATATCAAAGAGCATCCAAAATGGACATGCATCTTCCTTAACTTCTCATGCCCTACCTTCTCGCTCAGAGTTTAGGTCTGTCACCTTCAACACAGCCACATCAGTGCACGAGAAGAACACTAAGGCTGCAGAGCAACTGGGACACTCAAAGAATCCTGAGAAGAGTCTAAGGGGGTCTATGCTACATGAGAGTCTGATGTTTCAGATTCTGACACTGTAATTATGACACTGTAATAGAGCTGCCTCCTTTCTAAATTCCTCAACCATTTGGAAATGTGAGGATGAGTAGTAATGATGGTGATTTAAACTTATAGGGGGGTATTCAATTGTTCAGATTGCCGGCCGAAATACTCGCGCCCTAAAACTAATACCGTTAATACGGTAATTACTCGCTGAATTTCAGCTCGCAGCTCCCTGAGCTGGGATCTGAAATTCAGCGAGTAAATTACCGTATGAACGGTTTTTAAGCGCAATTTTACCGTATTAATGATAATAATTTTAGAGCGCAAGCTTTTCGGCAGTCAAGCCGAACAATTGAATACCCCCCAAAAAGTGAGGAGATAATTGTGGATCTGAAAGTGAATGTGTTGTACTTGAACAAGATAATGAGGAGGAGGATGATTGTGTTGAAGTAAAGCAGCCACCAGTGGTACCACATCATGCCCAAGGGCATAAGACCAAAACATCACCTCTTGTTATTGGAAACATTTTTATCCCAACCCAGAAAACATTTGTAGACATCTGTAGCATTTGTGATACCACAATAAGTAGAGGTAGGAGAGTTGATCATCTAGGCACCCCCATCAGCATAGCCGTGATACCACACAATGCCAGGTTATTCACAGGCAAGCTAATCTATGTATTGTTGTTTTCACAAAGAAACCTACTGGTGTTGTAAGAGCTCATGAATGTCATAGTAAAATGGCTCACCCTGCTAGGACTCTCCTTAGGACCTCATTGCCGATAGCAGAGCGAACATTGTGTGTACACTACGACTAAGTGAGTTTCAAAACATACCAGGGTTTGCACACACAATAAACTTGATAGTGCAGAGTTTCATACAAAAATGAGAGGTTAGTGCAGGAGATGCTGTCCTTGTCATGTAAAACATTTTGGGCATTTTTGACATTCAGAGACTGCATGTAGAACATTGCAGAGCTGCAAAAAAATAACATCTTCCTTGCCACCACCTGAAGCAAGAGGTAGTATCAAAGTGGAGTTCCAAACTTTATATGCTTCAGCGTTTAGAGCAGTGCTTCCCAAACCCAGTCTTTAGGGATACCTAACATTGCATGTTTTCCAGGTCACAAATAGAATAATTAGTACCACCTGTACATCTCTCAAAGCGTATCAGTCAGTAATGAATACACCTGCGCTCCAGCAAAAAGGTATAGAAAACAAGAACTGTTAGGGGTCCCTGGGGACCAGGATTGGGAAACACTGGCCTAGAGGAACAGAAACTAGTCATACTGACCTACACTTCAAGTCATGAAGTAAGGAGAGAAGGGACATGTTACCTTACTCCAGGAAACTGGAGAATCTTTTCTGTTTTATGCAAGCTACTCAAACCATTTATAATTGTAACACATGAAGCGAGTTTACACACTGCAAGCCTGAGTCAAGTCATACCCCTAATTAAACTACTGGATAAACAGCTAGAGAAGGTAAAGGAGAAGATGAAATTTAGCAATTATGCCTAGATTTTTAAATTTGTAAATAAAGTTATTTATTCACTTCACCAGGACTCAAGGGTTTGCTGAATCTTGAAATTGGATCACTACATTTTGGAAACCGTGTTTGGTCCTAGGTTTAAGCCATATGTAATGTCTTTCTTTCCAACATTATTGATGAGGATGATGATGAGAGTGATAACATTGTCAAAATACAAGATGTTGACCACAGTTAGAAAAATGCCCATTAGTAAATTGTTAAACTCCCTATCTAGTCTCCAGTTCAGCAACCAACAACCAATATGTTCTCTTTTGTGGGGCTCAAACAAATCAAGCACTTCAGCCACAAAACTGGCATTCCCTGTCACTGAAGCACTTGTTTTGTTATACTATACAAGTCCTTTTTAACATATGGGTGGGAGGGTGCTTGGGCCCAAGGACAATTCCATTGTGCTCTATTTTACATTGTTGCTTTGCTTTATCATCTTGTGTTAAATGCTACGCTGTCAACAGCTAAGCATTCATTTGGTCGATTTTGAGAATCAAAAATATTAGGTCGACAATTAAGGGGTCTACAGTATTAATAGGTTGACAATTCAAATGTCAACAGTATTATTGGGTTAGGGATACTATTGTCAACCTAATAATGCTGTCGACATTTGAACTTTCTACCTAATAATACTGTCAAAATCATTATTGTCGACTTTCCAACCCTGACTTTATTGGGGTGTCTATCATATAAATGTCAATCATGTAACTGTTAAACATATGTATCACACCCAGGTGGGAGGGCCCAAGGACAATGCCCTCTTGCACTATTTTACAAATTAGTGGCGCTATATAAATAAATGATGATGATGATGATGATGATTATAACCTTGATCTATCATCTAGTGTAAAATGTCTACTGATGCACAGTAGTGATGTCACTTTCCATCTAATTACTGCCATTGCTGTCCTACTTGGTCTATCTTCGTTTCTAAAATGACAAATTAATTGATCTAGACATCTGGGATGAGGATGATAATGAGGCTAATGGCATTGTCACCAGTGAGATAGATGGCTACTGTTAGCCAAATGCCCATTAGTACATTTTTTTAAATTCCTATTTATTCTCCAGTTCAACAAATGGATTATTTTACCTATTTTTCCACAAAATTTATAACTAAATCCAAAACCAAATTCAGAACACATGAAAATTGTTGGGAAAAAGCAAAACCAAAACAAGAAAATAGTTTTAGAACCAAAGCTAAAGCCAAAACAAAAATATGCTTTTAGAACCAAAACCAAAATACAATGGTCTGCTCAGATCTCTAAAATAAATACTGAAAGGCATAAAGAAGCAAGTATGAGAGAATGGAAATAGTTTATTTTATATGATTTTTTTCAAGCAAACTGATTTACATTATGGAGACATGTAATCACAAAATTAAAGGTATTCTTAGTAAACAAGCATAGTTTAAGAGAATATATGCAAGCAATAGCATTCAGTGATGAAGGTCACCCAGAAATACATAAAAATGTGAGCAAGTGTTTATGGAGAAAGGAACTATGCTGGTGCTAGTTGTTTTTCTACCATATTTATGTTGATGTGATCCATATGCTGCTTTTATTCGACTAGGTGAAAAGAGTTGAAGAGAGGCACCATTACCACACAATTGCATATTTTTGACCAAAAGATTATTAAGCCTGCTACCACGTCAAGGTAGACTCTTGCAGCAGGGCCCTAACCTATCCTACCGAACATTATTCTTTACCTTCTAAGAGTCTATTTCTTTTTTATTTAATCTTTGCTAAATTTTATCACAGTTTTTACTAAAACGTTATTATATCTGACATTGTTTTAAACTGTTAGGTGCCTATTAGTTTTTTGCCTTTTTAAACTGTTAGTTTTTTGCCTTGGAAAAAGCAGACTTAAGCAAAACGCGCATCGGAGTCCTCTCTGTCTGGCATTACTTTAATCTCATTCAACTGGCAGCTAATCCTATTATGTTAATAATACTCTGATAAATCCACATTTTGTTCGGAATTATTATCTTGGCAGATAGCAAGACACTCCCTATACTGTATGTGGGCAATTGCCTGATTACAAAAAGCACTGGAAGAAATAGACAGTGCCTTTGATTACGGTGTAACTAACTTGGCTATACTTATCATGGAATTAGCTTAGTTAATGCAGAAGGTTTTTGGTCTGCTCCAATGAAACAGCATAACTTAAATGCTGCAAATATACCCCATAACCAGATATATATGGGTTAAGGAGATTATGTTGTGTTAGATCTACATTTCTGCCTATATCATAAGTCCACACATTAATAGAGAAGATTTTTCTGTGCAGATAGCATTTGATTTTAATTTGTTTTAAAATTTCGCTTATTTTAAAATTTCTCTAATAAAAGCTATATTTTATGTTAGATTAATGCAACAAAAATAATAGAAGCTGGTGTGCACTTGTAAATTAACTTCTTCCTTCTTCTACATTCCTGTAATAAGTTTAAGTACTCTCACATCTTCCTAATTAGCCCACATATTCCCATAGTGCCCTATGCAATACAATATTTTATCTTCAAGTAGCCTGATTGATCTTCTTATTGGCTGCTTTAATACTCTAATATATTTTATTCTGTTTAGCTCAATCTACTTACATTGTCTTTTTTTGATGTATCCTAACATATACTAACATTACAGCTACGTATAACTTTGTTTCTATCAATTTATTAAAGATATGAATATAGTTTACTTCAGTTGCTGCTTGCTATTTTAATCATCTTTTTTCTACTTTACTGTATGCCATATTTTAATATAATATATTTTCTATCCTATATAATGGCTTTACATTGTTCATATAATATATGATCTTATTATATTTGAGTATTTGTGAAATAAGAGTCATTTAGTTTAATCGTTTGGCCAAAAATAGATCTGAAAAATCTAGAAAAGTCCCTGCAATCACCGCTGGGCATTGTGTATGACTATTATCTAGGATCTAGGATGTATTTACTCTTATAATGTTGTATCTGTATCTACATGTTTAGCTTTATACACTATTTCTAAGAATAGTTTTCTGATTAATTAATTTTGGTTATTTTTGATTGGTATTGCTGAAATATTTTGTTATGTTTTTCTAATAATGTGTTACTCTAGAGTAAGCAAAAGGGAAATTGAAGGGCTGAGGCGGGTTACAGAGATGACACGGATTTCTGGCATATCTCCTTATCGCTTCGCCATGATGGTCTTTACGTTTTCTTTGCCAAGCCCAGTGGTCTTCGGCTCTCATCACCTAATAAGAAACAAACCAAAGAAAACTGTGATTCATTTGGCCCACAGTCTGCTAGTCGGACATCCATGCTCTAGAATAGAGGTGCATATCTTATGGGGTTCAAAATCTGTTTTCAAGGACTGTCAGATATGCAAAACATTCTATTGGGAATCACATTTTTGTTGACCATCATTGTTCTGGAATACAATGCTTTTACTTCATATTGACAATAGAAAAATGTTGAAAAAAGCTTTCCATGCACAATGAGGAAAGTGTTCCTATTTTAATTTAATATGCCTGAAAAAATGTTTTACCTTTTTCCAAGTGACAATATGCACAGCCCTATGAGTCAATGCTTTACCCTTTAGATATTCAGAATATGATACTAGGAAATACTAATAGACACCCCAACCTACAGAGGGACAATATCAGTTTAGTTGTAGTTTACTGTTTTCACTTGCAGAGAATCCCCTAGAAAGATGAGTATTCCACTTCTCTTCATGCTCATATGTAGCTGTTTTTACCTCAAATATTCATAATTTATTATTTACCGCACAAAGGCACATCAGTAATTATTTACCACTCAATGCCCATCGGTAGCTATTTAATTGTCAGCTGTTAATGTTCATCAGTAAATATACAGTACAGTATCATCACATTACTGATACCTCCTGGTTCTCTACTACAGCCGCCTCAATCTCTGCTGTGTCCCAGTCTTTTCTTAGAAACACTTCCTGCACAGCTTTCTGTGTCACATAATGTGTGCTCCTTATGGCATTCTAATTGAGCAAGGTCAATAACAATTTAGAAAGTAAGAGAACTCACACTCATGTTGGCTTTATATTAAGCACTACTAGGTAGGTATTACAATTAATCCCCCACTGTGTCAGCTTATCCTATATAATACAACTGTGTCAAGAGAACCCAAATACATTACACAGTACAGTGCATACTAGAGGTGTTTTTCCGCTGAATCCCATAGTGGTCCATGAATTTTTTCTACTTTTACTCATCCTACTATTTTACACACCTCTTCACATTGCTCCAGAGTTACAAGTGTTCGGAGCTGCAATCTGTTCCACAAGGCGTCAGTATTCTTCAGGAACATCTTCAATGGTATAAATCGAGCAACATAGGAATAGATTGTGTGGTACCATATCTGTTCCTCCTCCATTTTATTTGCAAGCAACCTACAGAAACAGAAGACCATAAGGAGTAGATATATTTGTATCATAGAGTCACCAGGTTTACAAAACATGTTTTAATTGCCAAGCTTATATAAGAATTGCCATATATTTCACAGCTCCTTTTCTATTAAGTGCAGGCTATGAATAGACTGTGGTGTGAAAGAGACAGAGGGTGTATTTATCATAGAGGTAGAGCCCTTTTCTGGTGAAAATGCTCTAAAGAGATCTTTTTACTCTGCTTAATTTGTTAATGAGATTTCCACCAACAATAACCACTCTAGCGATAGTCTAATTTATGATGTATCCAAGTATCCAACATGATCCCTGTTCTGTTAGAGCAACTCAGGATGGCATTAACAGAAAGAATAAATTGAAAAATATCATTACAAATAGATTTTTACTGAGAATTGTTATGGGCTATTGTTCTGGTGTCAAAAATATATAATACTTTATGGCGAGGGGGAGTAGATATAATATAGCATATTTCATATATACAGTGTATATTTCTTTATCTCTTTATTTATAATGTTATTGTTATTTTAATAATATTGAGTACAAAAATAACAGACAGAAAGATAACAACAAACCAAACAATTGAACATATACAGGATTAAAACCAAACTCTAGATATACTGAAAGCCTAGTGAATTATCTTCACTATGTAGCTCACTAGGGGCTATAACTAACATATGGATCCAACTCAAAATACATTAAGTTAGGAGTACAATTGTTTGACTGTGTGATTGTTATAATATATGATTGCATGAACAAAGCAAGAAAGTGTAAGGGGATATAAATAAAACGAGGAGAGGATTGTTTAGCAAGAGGGTGGGAGATTGGGAAGGACAGAGGAGAAGGGGCACAAGCCGGGAGTTTGCTTTATTAGCTATAGATATGATTTATTGCGTGCCTGGACGGTATGTGGTGAGGTTTTTTAAAAAAATCATGTTTCCTAGTTATATGCGTTAACGGAGAACAGGGGTATCTACGATAAGTAAAGTTTACCACTCTTTATCACAGCTGAGTATCTCTCAGCTGCCACAGTGATAAATTAATGTTGAAGCACTGAGATAAGTATATGTAAATTGCCACAATAAACTGAGATAAAAGATTAGACTTCTGGTCATAATAAGCTTTTCAATATTAAATATACCCCAGAGCGCTGTCCCATAGGACTGAAAGCTAACTATATTTCTTTTATAGCAAATTAGGTAGAATGAAGGGAAATCTTTCTCATTATATTTTAAATAGCCTGTACATGGCTGTGCCCTGAAATCACACCCATAGTTCTTGTCATTTGCGCTCTTTAGTTTAGTTCAAACACAATATCCTTTATCCTTTATTGTCTGGACATACAGTAAATGATTTGCTTGGTGACTATATAATCCATGACCCGGACTAATATGTTCTTCTCGGACATATTTCATGTTGTATTCCACTTGTATATGACTAGACAACGAGGGTTAATACTTACAGTGCGGAGAAAAAATTGACACAGGTGTATTCCCTCTCAGATAGGCCGGCTCTCCGGAAGTACACCAACACCATTGCCAGTAAGTACTAGAATACAAATACCAGTTACATAGTCAGAATGGAGAAATGCATGTCCACACACTCTTCAGACCTATTGTCTGCTTGCTCTGTTGCATTTCCTTCAGTAAAAGGGTGTGTTTCCAAAAATTGGGAGCATGGTTGTAGGATTTGGGGACACCACCACCAAACAATCAGACATTACCTTTCACTATTTCTGTTTACACTACCCTGGTGAAAGGTAATACCAGACTGATCACTATATATTACATACTATTGAGTGCAAATATAAGAAAACAGTAAATGCTTAAGTAACATTGAAAGAAATACCTTGTCCGACATTCTCAGGCATGAATCAATTTCCAGAAAGCTGTAGATAGTGGGTTCCTCTGCAATGATAAGCAGGAAATGTTCAGACTTTATATGATATAGTGGGGAATATTTATATCAACTTTTTGCAGGTAACTGTGAAGAAGAGTTGGTGTTGCCCATAGCTGCCTTTCAGACATTTCATTTCATGTATAAACTAATAGAAATTGACAGCATCTCAATGATTGATATGGACATCTGCTTTTCTACACAGTTACCTATAAAATAGTATTCAATATGTTATAAGTTTATTAATGTAGCATATTATACAAAACCTTCCAAAGGATTTTGTTATACTAAAGTTGAAATCACATCGTGATGTGATGGGTTTACTCTGACACCTTGCTTTATAGGGTTTAACAGGTTGTCAGAAGCTAGTTATTACTCAATACTCTGACTGGCACGAATCGGCCAAAACAGAAACTCACCAACTTTGAGTGCTAACTAGATACCAACATGATATCCCCAGTTGTAGGAGGATATAGCTGCCATCACCAGGCTGCTTTAAAGGCACCTTGAGCCTCTCATGTTTCTTGTGATTGTGTAGCTGGTGCTTCACCTCTTTACTAATTGTGCTGACTGAATCCTTTCTGACTGCCTACTGGGAATCAAGACTGCAGGGTAGCAGGACAGTGCTGACTAAGGACTATGGGCTCCATGCAGGATAGCCCAGGATGGATTAAATGGGCTCTTTCATCTGTTATACCACAACACAGCAGGGACAGGTGTCTCAAAGGAACTAGCAGCCTCTTACTTGTAATGGTATTTATTGGGTCAAATACCTCCTTTAATTGCATACATACACCACAAGAATGTAGTGATGTTTGCTCCCTCTCCGCACTGCACACTTTTAGCCTGGGCCCAGAAATATAAAAACTAGATACTCCACCCAAAGATTGTCCTTAAGGACTAAGACCCCCTCCCAGCCAAATTTGACTTTAGGAACTTTGGATCTCGAGCTAGATAATTATATTTAATTTTACTTACAAGTACTTAGTGCACCTAATGGACCAACCCAACAAATCATTTTTTCTGGTATTATTTTTGGAAACTATGATATTGTTTTAAGATAAAGCTGTTGTTTGTATATTTAATCATTATGTTGACAATTCTGCTATTTTGTTTTGTTGTTTTCCTCTACATGTATTGTGACCCTTTGTATCATTTCTCTATATTCACCATTATTCTAAAATATAAAGAATAATTGAAATGTTTCTCCTTCTAAACAGGAAGCTTTGTGGACTCCATTGTCTTGAATTTGGCTTCAAATCAAAATATTTCATTATAAAACATATAATGTGATTTGGAAGCGAAAATCTCAATTTGCCACAGACATGATATTAGATATTGAAGCATTCTCAGAATTTTCCCATTGAAATCCCCTGAATGGCGTATACAGATAATGGACACCATGGTTTATCGAGGGACTTGTGTACTGCAGCCTGAATATGGGGCATTCTCATTAGAGGCACATTTGAATTTTAAAAACAGCGTCTGTCAATGCCTAAGGTGATATTGTGTGATAAGCTAATAGTTGTACACGTTCTACTTCCCACTTTAAAATTAGTAGTTTTTGCAAATTAATACATAACTATCGGTGTTTGTCCTACTGCTTACATTTTTCTGCCAGATTTCCCATGTTCCATAGCATCAGTGTGGATGCATTGTGCATATACAAACTTACTGTTTGCCAAGTGTCTATTATGGTCCTAATAAATGTTTGTTTTGTTAATAAATATTAATAAATGTTAAAACAATGAGTCATACTCAGCAATATGTAAAATGCTTTCTCCACTTGTCCCAGGCTAGGAGAATGATCAGTGGAGCAATGTGGGCGCTGGTCTCCATGTAGTTTTCTTCTCTTTGCAGGGTTGTGGTTGTCTTCTGTTGTCCTGTTATGATAAATTCTTCTCTTTTATATAAAGTAACAATGAATGAATACTTATTTACAAATTAATTATAAGGGAAGGGATTTAACATCCATAAATGCACCTTGTAGTTCAATCTCCTCACTTAGCACATGAGGGCCACATGCTGCTTTTGTGAACTGCAGATGTAAATTGGACATGGAGCTACATTGCAGGATTGGAACCAAGGAAATACACATGGTGAGAAGAATAAAAATGTCATTTTAAAATCCTACTACTAACATTTTAGAGCCTCCTCTTTTAATTTTAACTTTTCAATTGTTCTCCCAGAATACTACTTGTTCCATCCTCATTTATGTTTTAAATTAATTATGAGAAATGGGTATACACAGCTAACACAAGACTACAACCCACTGACCAACATTGTGTGTGACTGATCACACAGCCCACTGAATACTTTTTACCTTTGCATTCTAGCTAGTCCAATGCGCAATATGATGTAGCACATGCCCTTGTGTTTCAAACTCCCATTGTCCTATAGATTGTAATCTTGCAAGCAGAGCCCTCTTACTTCTCTGTCTGTATGTATTACTCAGTATTGTTTTATCAATGTTTGTTCCCAATTGTAAAGCGCTACAGAATTTGCTGGCGCTATATAATTAAATGTTGATGATGATGATGATGATACAATTGGAATAAAATGAGCATGGGGAAAAGAGTAAAAATTTAGTTTCACAATTCTGCTACTAAACCTTTAAAACCTTCTCCTTCTTAAATTTTAACATTTTCCTCCAAAGTACTAATTCCAGTTTTATCAATGCTGTAACTGATTAATGAGAGGGCGAGGGCGGTATTTTTGTATGTAAATATTTATATCACATGGGTATTGGGGCATATAATGCACATACCAACATCAAATGCATCTGGATGGTTATAAAGACGTCCTAGGGAAAGTATAGCAGCAACTACCAATTACTTCCACCTCCTGAGAACCCATAAATATCCAATAATTTTGCAGCTGGAAAGAAATTCTGTAGCCACCCGCAAGTCAGACAATTACCCCATAAATGTGTATGCTTCTTCCTTTCACTCTTATTTAAATATTTTATACCACAAAATGAAACATAATTTTTGCATATGGACGTATTTTGAGGGTCATATAGGCTGAGTGTATGGATGGATGTTTTATATTTTTACTTACATTTTTATGGAGAATATTTGATCTGTATCTGTCTATACCAAACATCTATCACTCAGTTAGTGATATTGGGCCTGATTCATTAAGAAAAGTAAAGCAAAAATTTAGTGACTTTTTACCTTGACAAAACCATGTTAAAATGCGAGGGGTTCAAATTAGTTTATTATTTTGCACAGATAAATACTGGCTGTTATTTCATGTAGCACACAAATACTTGATACCTTTATTATTACACTGACATTTAAAGTTGATCTAGGACATGCCCTACCCTAATTATAAATCTGTCCCTATGTTTTAAGTTTACATCCCCCTTTCAAATGAAACATGGTTTTGCCAAGGTGCAAAGATACTAATTTTTTTTTACTTTACTTTGCTTAATGAATCAGGCTCATTGTGTGTCTGCATAATATTTGACACAATTATACTCACAGCTAACATCACAATATTTTTAGCCTCTTACCAGCATGACCCCTTCTACTACTCCTCCCATAACCTACAATTTGTAGTGATTGGTTCATTGCACTTACCTTCTCTTCTTTCTCCACAACTCCGTTACACCCAGGGAAGAACGAAGTAAAAGAATTTTTTTTAAAAAAAAGTGTGGTTTAAAATTGGTTATTAACTGAGAAATTAAGGGCAAATCAGGAAGGTACATAATGCTATACAAGACTAAAGACTTAACAACTAAAGTAAATGAAACTACAATATTTCTTATAAATGTTATACTACAGATAACTGATCTAAATACAAATACTATGTAATAAAATCGAAATAAATATATATATAAATGTATGTATAAAATAAGTTATGTAGTATACAATACGCAGATAATAAATCGATCAGTATAGCAATGAATCGCAAGGTTCGCCAGTCACAGTGATGTGTGAGCTGTCTGCCACCAGAGCTCACGGCCAGTTTGAATATATACAACTGACGTCACCTTGACCACCTGCCATGCAGTGATGATGACTGAGGTTCTAATGCTGTTGCCATGGCGTCAACTAGACTTAAAGGGCCACTAGAGCTAAATTGCTGCATTATATAAAGGAACTAATAGTAACATTTACACATACATATCTATCTAATCTTCAATGATCACTCAAAATTAGAGATGAGCGGGCTCGGATTTCGCTAATCCGAGCCCACCCGAACAGTGCAGATCCAACAGGATTCGAGCACTGTTCGGGAACTTCCGGGCGACAAATGAAGCCAAACCGAGGCTATGACATCCAAGTCTCGCGTTGGATCTCGCGAGACTCGGATCTCATAAATGCCCCGCTCGCGGCCGCCATCTTCATTCTCCCTGTGATTACTGAAGAGGGAGGTTGATGTGCTCTGTCCTGCTGATTACTTTATTAAAGTGGTGCTTTGTCCTGCTGAGTCCATTAGTACTTTGTCCAGTGCTCTGTCCTGCTGATTACTTTAGTCAAGTGGTGCTTTGTCCTGCTGAGTCCAGTAGTACTTTTTCCAGTGCTCTGTCCTGCTGATTCCAGTGGTGCTTTGGCCAGTGTCTGTGCTGCTGAGTCCAGTGGTGCTTTTGTCCTGTATGTGTCCATAGCAATTTGTTAATTAGCCAAAAATCTTTTTAAAATGTAAAATAAAATACCAAAAAAATATAAAAAAAAAAATTTAAAAAATAATTAAAAAAGTATAAAAAATATTATAGAGCAATATATTCTTGCAGTCCCAAAAAAGAGGAACTGCCATTTCTATTACTACGTTCATTGTTTCTGTAGTTCCAAAAAAGAGGAACTGCCATTTCTATTACTACGTTCATTGTTTCTGTAGTTCCAAAAAAGAGGAACTGCCATTTCTATTACTACGTTCATTGTTTCTGTAGTTCCAAAAAAGAGGAACTGCCATTTCTATTACTACGTTCATTGTTTCTGTAGTTCCAAAAAAGAGGAACTGACATTTCTATTACTACGTTCATTGTTTGTGCAGTCCCAAAAAAGAGGAACTGCCATTTCTATTACTCCGTTCATTGCTTCTGTAGTTCCAAAAAAGAGCAACTGCCATTTCTATTACTATGTCTATTGTTTGTGCAGTCCCAAAAAAGAGGAACTGCCATTTCTATTACTATGTTCATTCTTTCTATAGTCCCAAAGTGTGTGTGGTTTAGGGGTACGCTCTCTTGTGCTGCATATAATGAAGTAGAAAAATTTGGAGGATAAAGTAGGGAAAGATCAAGACCCACTTCCTCCTAATGCTGAAGCTGCTGCCACTAGTCAAGACATTGACATAGACGCTGAAATGGCTTCAACGTCGTCTGCCAAGGGCGATGCCCAATCTGATAGTATAGGGTATGTAAAATCCAAAAACCCAAAGTTCCCAAAAAAGAGCAAAAAAGAAAATTTAAATCAACTGAGGAGAAACGTAAACTTGCCAATATGCCATTTACGACATGGAGTGGCAAGGAACGGCTTAGGCCCTGGCCCGTGTTCATGACTAGTGGTTCAGCTTCACCCATGGATCTAAGCACTCCTCCTCTCCCCCCTCTAACAAATTTAAGAGACTTTAGCTGTCATCAACAACTAGTCCAAGTCCAGCGAGTCCAAGGGTGTTGGTGGTTGTGAAGCCTGACCTTCCCATCACTGTATGGGAAGAGGTGGCTCCTTCCACCATTTGCAGCACGCCCTCTGCATATGCTGGAAGGATCACCCACAGTCCAGTTACAGATTTGGCTAATGAAGGTGTGCATGTTGTACACAGGGAGGAGGATATTGATGTAGCTGGCGCTGAGGAGGATCTTGACGAGGAGGATGCTGATGTGGTTATCATAAATGAGCCACCAGCGGGGGAAACAGTTGTTTTCCGTGGGATGAAAAAGCCCATCGTCATGCCTGGTCAGAAGACCAAAAAAACCACCTCTTCTGTCTGGAGTTATTTTTATCCCAATCTGGACAACAAATGTATGGCCATATGTAGCTTATGTAAAGCTCAAATAAGCAGGGGTAAGGATCTTGGCCACCTAGGGACATCCTCCCTTATACGTCACCTGAATAACCTTCATAGTTCAGTGTAAAGTTCAGGAACTCGGGCTAGGACCGTCATCAGTCCAGGGACACCTAAATCCCTTGGTCCTGTTGGATACACACCACCAACACCCTCCTCGTCAACTTCCTCCACGATCTCCATAAGATTTAGTCCTGCAGGCCATGTCACCAGCCAGACTGAGTCCTCTTCAATCCGGGATTCATCCGAGGAGTCCTGCAGCGGTACGCCTACTACTGCCACTGCTGCTGTTGCTGCTGGTAGTCGGTCATCTTCCCAGAGGGGAAGTCGTAAGACCGCTACGTCTTTCACCAAACAATTGACCGTCCAACAGTCATTTGCCATGAGCACCAAGTACGACACTAGTCATCCTATGGCAAAGCGGATAACTGCGTCAATAACAGCAATGTTGGTGTTAGATGTGCGTCCGGTGTCCGCCATCAGTGGAGTGGGATTTAGACGGTTGATGGAGGTATTGTGTCCCCGGTACCAAATCCCGTCGAGATTCCACTTCACTAGGCAGGCGATACCAAAGATGTACAGAGAAGTACGAACAAGTGTCCTCAGTGCTCTGAAAAATGCGGTTGTACCCACTGTCCATTTAACCACGGACATGTGGACAAGTGGAACAGGGCAAACGAAGGACTATATGACTGTGACAGCACACTGGGTAGATGCATTGCCTTCCACAGCAACAGCAGCAGCTGCATCAGTAGCAGGATCTCCACAACGGCTGCTCATGCCAAGGCAGGCAACGTTGTGTATTACAGGTTTTAATAAGAGGCACAACGCTGACTACCTCTTAGAAAAACTGAGGAAAATAATCTCGGAGTGGCTTACCCCACTTAGACTCTCCTAGGGATTTGTGGTGTCAGACAACGCCAGTAACATTGTGCGGGCATTACATATGGGCAATTTCCAGCACGTCCCATGTTTTGCCCACACCATTAATTTGGTGGTGCAGCATTACCTGAAGAGTCACAGGGGTGTGCAGGAGATGCTTGCGGTGGCCCGCAAAATTGCTGGACACTTTCGGTATTCTGCCAGTGCATACCGCAGACTCGAGCAACATCAAAAAAGTCTGAACCTGCCCTGCCATCACCTCAAACAAGAGGTTGTGACGCGCTGGAACTCCACCCTCTATATGCTGCAGAGGATGGAGGAGCAGCAAAAGGCCATTCAAGCCTACACAGCCACCTATGACATAGGAAAAGGAGTGGGGATGAGCCTGAGTCAAGCGCAGTGGAGACTGATTTCCGTGTTGTGCAAGGTTCTGCAGCCGTTTGAACTTGCCACTCGAGAAGTCAGTTCCGACACTGCCAGCTTGAGTCAGGTGATTCCCCTGATCAGGCTGTTGTAGAAGCAGCTGGAGAAAGTGAGGGAGGAGCTGCTAAACCATTGCGATTCCACCAAGCATGTAGCTCTTGTGGATGAAGCCCTTCATACGCTTTGCCAGGATCCGAGGGTGGTCACTCTTTTAAAGTCAGAGGAATACATTCTGGCCACCGTGCTCGATCCTCGGTTTAAAGCTTATGTTGTGTCTCTGTTTCCGGCGGACACAAGTCTACAGAGGTGCAAAGACCTGCTGGTCAGGAAATTGTCCTCTGAAGAGGACCGTGACATGCCAACAGCTCCACCTTCATTTTCTTCCACACCTGTGGCTGCGAGGAAAAAGCTCAGTTTTCCTAAAAGACCCGCTAGCGGGGATTTAGACAACATCTGGTCTGGACTGAAGGACCTGCCAACTATTGCAGACATGTCTACTGTCGCTGCATTGGATGCTGTCACAATAGAAAAAATGGTGAAGGATTATTTAGCTGACACCATCCAAATAGACATGTCAGACAGTCCATATTGTTACTGGCAGGAAAAAAAGGCAGTTTGGAACCCCCTGTACAAACTGGCTCTATTTTACCTGAGTTGTCCGCCCTCCAGTGTGTACTCGGAAAGAGTTTTTAGTGAGCGGCGAAGGAGGTTGCTTCCGCAGAACGTTGAAAAAATGATGTTCATAAAAATGAATTATCAATTCCTAAATCAAGTACAGCACTGGCCTCCAGATACTACAGAGGGACCTGTGGTTGTGGAGTCCAGCGGGGACGAATTGATAATGTGTGAGGATGAGGAAGTACACACTGAAGGGGGAGAGGAATCAGAGGATGAGGACGACATCTTGCCTCAGTAGAGCCTTTTTAGTTTGTACAGGGAGAGATGAATAGCTTTTTTGGTGTGGGGGTCCAAACAAACCCATGATTTCAGCCACAGTTTGGTAGGCCCTTTCGCTGAAATGATTGGTTTGTTAAAGTGCGCATGTCCTATTTCAACAACATAAGGGTGGGTGGGAGGGCCCAAGGACAATTACATCTTGCAAATCTTTTTTTGGCATTATGTGACCGTCTAACAGTCGTTTTCCATGAGCACAAAGTACGACAGTAGTCATCCTATGGCAAAGCGGATAACTGCGGCCTTAACAGCTATGTTGGTGTTAGACGTGCATCCGGTGTCCGCCATCTGTGCATTGGAATTCTGACCAGTTGAAGGTGATATTGTGGCCCCGGTACCAAATTGGGTACCGGGGCCACTCCACTACGAAGCCTAAATAGATGCGTATCAGATATTAAAAGTACGTTCACTGTTGCTGCCAAATAAAAAAATAAGATAAATGCCCTGTCATCATCGAAAACAAGAGGTAGTGACACGCTAGAACTCCACCCTCTATATGCTGCAGAGGATGGAGGAGCAGCCATCTGTGCATTGGAATTCTGACCAGTTGAAGGTGATATTGTGGCCCCGGTAAAAAATTGGGTAGCGGGGCTACTCCACTAGGCAGTCCAGATAGATGCGTATCACATATTAAACTACAGTTACTGTTGCTGCCAAAATAAAAAAAAGGAAAATGCCCTGTCATCATCAAAAACAAGAGGTAGGGACGCGCTAGAACTCCACCCTCTATATGCTGCAGAGGATGGAGGAGCAGCCATCTGTGCATTGGAATTCTGACCAGTTGAAGGTGATATTGTGGCCCCTACCAAATTGGGTACCGGGACCACTCCACTACGCAGTGCAGAAAGCTACCTCGGTGCAACGTTTTGGACTAAAAACAATATTGTTAGGTGTGAGGTGTTCAGAATAGACTGGAAATGATTGTTATTGAATGTTATTGAGGTTAATAATAGCGTAGGAGTGAAAAAAAAACCAAAAACTTTTTAGATTTTTAGCGCTTTTTATGCTTTTTTTAAAAATAAATCAGAACCCAAAACCCTAAATCAGAACCAAAACCTTTCGTCAGGTTTTTGCCAAAACAAATCAGAACCAAAAACCTCAAGCTAATCAGAACCCAAAACCCAAAACCCAAAACACTAAAAGTGCCCGGTGCACACCCTTATAATTAACAAAATTAATCAGTGTATTTAGGTAGTTATTTTATTTTTAAGCTAATTTATTTTTGTAATATTAGTAACATTTTAAAGAGCAGCCATGTCTAGGGAGCATAGGGATTCTCTCTTTCAACAGGACACCCAAGAGGCATCAAGTGTTAGTACTGGAGAGGAATGGTCAGAGTACCGTGAACAGCGTCGAGAAGAGCGAAGAAGACAGCAATTTGTGAGCAGCATTCAACCATCTACAAGCAGATAGCAGGCATGACAGTGAGGAAGGTGACAATGAAAGGACAGTAGCATCAAGGTCCAAGCAGTTCAAGGAGGAGGAGAATAATGTCCTTGTCGCTCAGGTACTGCAGCACTATGAAACACTCAAGGGTGCAAATGCTCTAAAACCCTTCCACAAACTGAAATCCAAGATTTAGAGCCGGATAGCATCAGAAGTGTTATCTTTCGGAGTTCGCCCCAGAACTGTTGAAGTGTGTCAGAAGCGCTTTCGGGACTGTAAGCGGACGACCAAAGCAAAGATGACAACAGTATCAAGACATGCCAGGGGCACTGGTGGTGGCAAGCCCCTGCAGATCAAATTTAAACTGTGGGAGGAGAAAATGCATCAGATTGTCAGGGCTGATCTTGTGGAAGGAGTGGACACTCTGGAACCCTACACTATCCTGCAACAAGGTATATTTAATTTAACAAGTCTTTAAAAAATGTTGTTATTATTTAGTTATATGTTAAAAAAATATGTTTTTTCATTCAAAACAGAAGAAGAAGAACCAGCTCACCCCAGAAAACATCTCATTTTAGCTTGTATTCTTTTGGTGTTAATAACATGCAATACTTCATAACAACTATGTCCATTATTTTACAGAAAATAACATATATATATTTATAATGATATGTAAATAATCTCTTTATAATGTATTATTATTTACAGAAGACCGACACGTTGAAGAAATGCCAGCAGAACGGGGAACATTAACCACGTATGGTGAAAGTCTAGAAGGTATTGTTTGCAAAAAGTTGGGGATATATATATATATATATATATATATATATATAGATAGATAGATATAGATATATGTAACAATATTAATACAGAAAGGTGCAAAAATCAATTAATAGGAATATAAATATTAATATAATAATAATAGTTCAAATAAAGTTCTCGTATACACTTCCAATGTGCAGGCGGCTGCCAGTTCTTCAAAAAGATAGCAGTCGGTGTAATTGGGAGAATCTAAAAAAGGAAACAGAAGGACAAGGTGCACAATAGTGTAGTATTTAAGTAACACAGTGATTAAATACTGTGTGAATAAATATATCCAATAAATGGTGTGATGTATCAATACACTCAAACACCAAATAACACCATAGAGAAATGATTGGACCAGAAGGAATAGATGCACCAAAAAGATGTGTTTTCAAATATAGGCACACAGTGCACTACACTCACTTGAGTCTCCGTACCAAATATATAATCTTGTAGAGCTTATCAATATCCAGGTGGTTTCAGAGAAAATGCATCTCAAAAATGGTGAACATTACACACCATCCCCACTTTCGTATAACAGCGTATCAAATATACAATTTTTGAAGCTTATCTGTATAATTGATCTGTATCCAGAAGTCCTTCAATTTCCAGGCATATACCATATAACTACAAGGCTGCACATATGATCTTTATGTGTCACAGGCCACAACTCCTAATAGCATTAAACCCTGCCCCTGATGAAGTCTTGAGTTGTGCAAGACGAAACGCGTTGAGCTGTATCCAGTGTGTTGTCCAGTACCTCATGTGAGTGCTTTTATTATATTTTATTAAAATTTTCATATGCATACCAAAATATCTTCCTTTTTTTCAATCTTATGCAATTTCGCCATCTGGATGAGGTTGTGACTGTGAAGTCATTGGTGTTGCACATGTTTTAATTTTCTCCAGAAGTGGGATACTTCAGGATATATGGTACGCAGACTTATATGTTTTCCTGTGTTGCACTTATATGGGTGTCATATAAATTGGTAATTTTGGGATACCAATCCCACACACCCCATAGGATTGTGGGGTTACTGGTGATATTGCCCTTACCAAAAAATACTACAAAGTTATACTATGTTTGCTCTTTCCGCATCTTTGTACTGACTGGTGGAGTTCTGGAGGACTACAAGTACAGCAAAGACTACTCCACTATTTCCTAATAAGACCCATCGCCATTTACCTCACGGTACGCATGTTATTGCTCTATCCCACGTTTCATATCTAATATACCACTGAAAGGCGCCCTGCTTGTTTTTCTGTTGCAGTAATCCAATTCGTCCAGGTTAACCATCTGGCGTCAGGCTATCGAGGCTGCCACTCTTACAAGAGTCAAGTGATTTTCATATATTGTGGATACGGGACTTTATTGTCATAAATTGTGTGAATATATATACATATTCCATTATACCATTTTTTAAGTGGTCATGCTGTGGTGATCAGCGCCAGATATATCTTTTATTTGCTTTCTAATATATATATATATATATATATATATATATATATATATGTATACAGTCAAGTCCATAAATATTGGGACATCAACACAATTCTCATATTTTGGGCTCTATATGCCACCACAATGGATTTGAAATGAAACAAACAGGATGTGCTTTAACTGCAGACTTTCAGCTTTAATTTGAGGGAATTTACATCCAAATCAGGTAAACAGTGTAGGAATTACAACGGTTTCTATATGTGCCTCCCACTTTTTAAGGGACCAAAAGTAATGGGACAAACCAAACAATCCTACATCAAACTTTCACTTTTTAATACTTTCCTGCAAATCCTTTGCAGTCAATTACAGCCTGAAGTCTGGAAGGCATAGACATCACCAGACGCTGGGTTTCATCCCTGGTAATGCTCTGCCAGGCCTCTACTGCAAATGTCTTCAGTTCCTGCTTGTTCTTGGGGCATTTTCCCTTCAGTTTTGTCTTCATCAAGTGAAATTCATGCTCAATCAGATTCAGGTCAGGTGATTGACTTGGCCATTGCATAACATTCCACTTGTTAGCCTTAAAAATCTCTTTTGTTGCTTTTGCAGTATGCTTCGGGTCATTGTTTATCTGCACTGTGAAGCGCCGTCCAATGAGTTCTGAAGTATTTGACTGAATATGAGCAGATAATATTGCCCAAAACACTTCAGAATTCATCCTGCTGCTTTTGTCAGCAGTCACATCATCAATAAATACAAGGGAACCAGTTCCATTGGCAGCCATACATGCCCACGCCATGACACTACCACCACCATGCTTCACTGATGAGGTGGTATGTTTTGGATCATGAGCAGTTCCTTTCCTTCTCCATACTCTTCTCTTCCCATCACTCTGGTACAAGTTGATCTTTGTCTCATCTGTCTGTTATGAGCGTTTTGTCGCTATCCAATAACGATTGTCGAATCTCGATTTGTGTTACCAACGCACAAATATTTATTTTTAAAAAAGTAGCAGAATAATCAAGCAAAATAATAGTAAGTACAGCCGTTACTTATTGCAGGTGCTCTGGATCCAGTGAACAGTCTTTCAGTCCTGAAGTCTGTGGTCAAGGTGACTGAACACTACATGAGAGCTACTGCTTATATGCAAACAGAGATACAGTGAAACAATGCAGATGGTATAGCTTGCTTCTATTGGTCCAGGCATCAGGAGGGTCCAGGGGGTTACACATAATAGGCTGATTCAATCTAAGGAATCCCAAACGTGGGGGTCTCTCCAGGGGATGAGCTCTGTTCTTCCCGCCAAACTGCTCTGTTCTTCCCGCCACACTCCAATTACAATCAGTCCATTAGCATTTGACAGTTAATATCATATTAAAGGTTTATTCCCTAACATCAATAACTAGAGTATGCAATGTGCGATCTCTTCACTGAATGCACCGAACAGCTGCTGATGTAAAGGGGATTAATATGATATTAGACATGACACATTTCTTTTAACCTGAACCACATGTATCACTAATATGCATATAACTTATAACATTACACATAAACACTACTATATTTCGACATAAATAACTATGTGTTGCAACTACGATTAATGTGTACTATTTGACAAATGTGCGTGTTTGTGCGAATGTATGTAAAAGCGTAAACTCTGTTGTTGCCACGCGTTGCGGCTGGGCACTCCCTTCCACGTCGTAGTGTGCTTTACGCATCTTTTCAGACAAAGACAACCAAGTTTGCTCGATTTTAATTAAAATGACTTTATCCAATTTGCTGACTTCGACAGCTCCACCCTTTGATAATGTAATAAACTATCACCTAATCACCGTTTCAAGTTCAGGATTATACAATACATCTTCACAGACCATGATCCCGGTATCTCTCACCACCCTTTCAGTCTCTTTCTCAGTGTTACTCCCAGAAGACTGTTTTCCACACTTCAACACAGTAGGAACACATTTGACGCATAAACCAATTGCTAAGATGACACCCAGTATAAGGAGAAGGAGCTTACCTACACTAGCAACCATTTCCTGTACCCACTCCCCCAGACCAGAGAACCATTTCACAGGGTTCAACCACGAGAACCAACCTGCCACCTTTTCCCCGACCTCATATAACGAAGAATTATGGTTCCTTCAAAATTCCCATTTCAGTTGCAGAATTTCGGTCTATAACCTCCTTAGGGTCATCCGTATTATTGGTGATGTATGTGCAACATTTGACACCAAACTGGGTGGCCAGTGTCACACAGTACCCACCAGTAATAGAGGTGAGATAATTTAGTACCAGTCTATGTTGCACCAACTCCTTCTTGTACGCTTGTAGCTCCCTTCCAGTATACCTGAAAGTGTCATCATACATCTCGGTGATATTGTCTATTAATTTAGCTAGAACTTGGATATATTTAAAGTTTAACGTTCCCCGAGTGGTCCTGGTGAGATCTAGAGCAACCATAACTTGAAACCCAGCGGTTTCACTAATCAATTTTGTAGCTATGGGTTCCTCCCCAGGAATCATATTTCTCTTGCCACGGTGTTCATACTGTGTGTGTATGTATGGTGGTGATGTAGTCTTAAGAATACCAACCATTTCCTCATGAGTAATAGTCATGATTTCAGGAACCAGTTTAGCTAAGAAACACAAACCCTTTGAACTCGGAGTCACCCAGGAATAAGCTTTTTTCCCACAAACAAAGTACACATCATCAGGGAGAACATAAGGAACAGTATGCCCATTAATTATATCACACAGAGTTTTGATGAAACTACCCAAGCCTAGTGTCTCCATTTGCTCAAGACACGTGTCAGCATGGATGACATTCTTACAATTATCTATAGAGACTTTTCCAATGGATACTTTCTTATGTTTGGTTATATGCCCTAATTTGTGACTTCCATCAACATTCCTGCCTATTGGTGACCTTGTAAGTCTCCCTCTAAAATGAGCGCGGCGAGCCATTGTCTGATCTGATGGGTCAGCTTCCCAATTCTCCAGATGCTTTGCATGAGAGATATTTAGGCACAGCAAAGATCTGTCTACAGAGTATTGTCGAAGCGTTAGACTAGGGGACCTAGTGTTATTGTACCTTCCCTCTATGGGCCTCCCACCCCTCAATTCGAGTACTTCGGAGATGTTTAAAGGGAATGGCACTAGTCCTATGTTATGCTGCCCCTGCGGCACGTGAGAGCACACCCAGCACTCGGTTTGGTTTAGGACCTTACCCACCAAGGAGTGATAATCCTCCAGAGGATGCCCGCCCACATTCAGATTACCGGTGGACTGGTATCGCTGGATGCATCTCTCTTCAAATAGGGAGTCACAGAACTTGCAGATACAATACTCATCAGACAATAGCCTGTCTCCGAGTTCCTGAGCTAGCAGACCTTTTCATAACCCCTGGACCAAGCTTGATAATGGGCTGCTCTGAGTATTCTAGTAATTTTTCCTCGATCTCCATTTAATCCGCATCACTGCCAGAACCTTCCTCTGTCCTCCATCTTCCTTCACAAAAATAGAATGTCCTAGAAAAAGTAAAAACAAGGAAAATCCTGGAACAAAAGAAAAACAAAAACCGCCACTCCATCACTGGAAGGATAGTTCTGATGCAACGTCTCTGGTTCAGGTGTCTTGACTGCAGGCTTTAGGTCTCCTGGAACAGATTTACGAGTGACAGATCTGTGTCGTCGGTCTCAGTTTTATCTCGCACCTTCTCCGGGTTACTGACTCTCCTGCAGTGGGTGGAATGGACCCAAGTATCTCTCTCTGCAACCTTCAGTGATGTGGTACTGGACAGCATCACTTGGTACGGGCCTTCCCAACGGTCTGTTAAACAACCTGAACATAAGAAATTGCGGATCATAACATAGTCCCCAGGTTCAACATCATGACAGTTTGTTTCTGGAATACCAGGTGACAGCATTTTGAGGTTTTGTTGTTGTTGTTTCAGCTGTCTGCTCATTTTTATAAGATATTGCACAGTCACTTCATTATTACACTTTAAGTTGTCTTGCAGACTCACGATCAAATGAGGCTGTCGGCCGAACAGTATCTCAAAGGGGGACAGATTAAGAGGAGGTCTAGGAGTGGTTCGGATGCTATGGAGTACTAGTGGCAAAGTCCGGCCACGCCAACCCAGTTTCAGCCATTACCTTACCAAGCTTGTTCTTAATAGTACCATTTACTCTTTCCACCTTACCACTGGCTTGTGGTCGGTAAGGGGTGTGAAGTCTGCTACTGGTTCCCATGAGTTTACACATATTTTGGAAGATATCGCCAGTAAAGTGGGTACCCCTATCACTTTCAATGATTCTAGGGATACCGAACCTACACACAAAATCTTTTACAATTTTCTTTGCAGTGAACACAGCAGTATTAGTGGCTGCCGGATATGCTTCTACCCAACCGGAAAACACATCAATACATGCTAACACATACTTTAGATTCCTGCACGGTGGTAATTGGATATAGTCAATTTGTATTACCTGAAAAGGTCCGTCTGTAGGAGGGATGTGGGATGGCTCAGTTGGAATAGTTTTCCCGACATTTTTCCTCAAACAAGTAAGACATGACATTGCTTTCTTACCAGCCTGAGAGGAAAATCCAGGAGCACACCAGTATGCTCTCACCAGTTTGCACATACCTTCTTTACCCAGGTGAGTCAGACCATGTGCTGCTTCAGCCAGGCTTGGATAATATATCGAGGAGCTACAGGCTTACCTTGTCCATCCCTCCAGAGTCCTGAGGACTCTTGACCACATCCCTTCGCCTTCCAGACCGCCTTTTACTGCAGGGAACACAAATCTTGCATTTCAAATAATTTCTGCATGTCTAATGTCTGAAAAACCATCATAGTCTCGGTCGATACAGTCATAGGTTGCCCTGCTGCCCATTTAGCAGCTTTGTCCGCCCTGTTATTTCCCAATGACACCGGGTCTTCTTCAAAGGTATGGGCTTTGCACTTTATGACGGCTACTGTTCTGGGTAACTGTATCGCTGTCAGAAGTCCTTTTATGTGTTGTGAGTGTGCCACTGGCGTACCTGCTGCTGTCGTAAAGTTTCTAAGACGCCAAAGGGCCCCAAAATCATGCACTACCCCAAAGGCGTACCTAGAGTCCGTATATATATTGGCAGATTTACCCTATGCCAACTCACATGCTCTCCTTAATGCTACTAGTTCCGCCACTTGGGCTGAGTGAGGTGGGCCAAGGGGTTCAGCTTCTACCACATCCTGATCGTCTACAACAGCGTAACCAGTACATAGCTCTCCCGTCTCTGTCTGTCTATGACAACTCCCATCTGTATAAAACGTAAAAATCTACATTTTCTAAGGGGGTGTCACGTATGTTGGGCCTTGCAGTAAAGGTCTGGTTCAGGTGTTCCATACAATCATGCGTATCAGTACTTTTGCCAAATTCATCATCAACCAGGGTCTCCTCACCTCCCACCCTTTGTGTCTCTAGAGACACATATGGAAGGTATGTAGCTGGATTTAAGGTGCTACATCATTTGATGGTGATGTTTGAGGGTGTCATCAGAGCTAGTTCCCACTTTGTGAATCTAGCTGAAGAAACATGTCTGGTTTGAGCTGAATTTAACAGAGCTGATACATCATGGGGTGTATAGACAGTTGAATTATGTCCTAGTACTACGTCCTCGCTCTTACTTACCAGAAGAGCAATTGCTGCTACACTTCTGAGACATGTTGGGAGTGATCTCTCCACAGTGTCCAATTGTGCACTGTAGTATGCTACCGGTCTGCTAGCATAACCATGTTTCTATGTGAGGACACCTGCTGCACAACCATCAGCTTCCGTACAGTACAGCTCAAAAGGCTTTTCATAATCAGGTATTCCCAATGCAGGTGCTCTAGTCAGACTATCTTTTAGATTAAAGAACGCTTGCTCTGACTCTTCTGTGTGTACCACATGTTCTGGTTTTGAGGAAGAGACTAGTTCCTGCAATGGTAATGCCAGAATAGAAAAACCTGGGATCCAGGATCTACAGTATCCACACATCCCTAGGAAGGTACGAATCTACTTCTGGCTCTGCAGCAGAGTCATATGTTGTATAGCCTCAATCCTGCCGGTTGTCAGGTGTCTTAGCCCCTTGGTGAGGCAGTGTTCTAAGTAATTGACCTTAGTCTGACATGGCTGTAATTTATCCTTTGCCACCTTGTGCCCTGTTTGTGAGAGATGGAGCAACAACAATTTAGTATCATGTAAACATGACATAAAAGAATCAGAGCACAGCAACAAATCGTCCACATATTGAATTAGAACAGACCCATTGCGGGGTTGAAAGGATTGCAAACAGTCATGTAAGGCTTGGGAGAAAATACTGGGGCTGTCAATGACCCCCTGGGGAATTCTGGTCCATGTGTATTGCACTCCCCGGTAGGAGAATGCAAAAAGGTATTGGCAGTCAGGGTGAAGAGGGACTGAGAAGAAAGCAGAACATAGGTCAATGACAGTAAAATGACTAGCAGACGGTGGAATCTGCATGAGGATGACAGCTGGATTCGGCACTACGGGGAATTGGCTCTCAACAACTTTATTAATTCCCCTTAAGTCCTGGACTAATCTATAGCCCCTCCCCCCACTCTTCTTCACAGTGAAAATGGGACTATTTGCTGTGCAGGATGTACGAAGTAAAATCCCTTGTTGCAACAGCCTCTCAATAACAGGATATACCCCCAATTCCACCTTCGGTTCGGTTTTAATGGATACTGTGGGATTTTTTGAGCTATCCTACCACTTTTTAGATTTACCATGACAGGGGCTATGTTTGCCATTAGTCCAGTGTCCTGTCCATCTCTGGTCCATAGTGAACCTGGTATTTCCAGCAACATCCCCTTTACTTGAGATGGACTGTGTTCTATAACAGTAGAGTGTAACATTAACCTTTGAGGGGTGTCCAATATATCCTGTACCTCATGCGCGACCTTCTCTGGTATGTCTAAGAACACACCATCTGAAGTACAGTATATGACACATCCCATTTTACATAACAAGTGTCACGATTCAAGAGTATTTCTTACTGGTTTTGGCACTACTCACCAAAGAGGCGCGGAGTCTAACGTGGCAACCGGCCGTCTGATATCGGAGGAGAGCGCCCGTCCCTTTGCGGAGGATGAGACACAGAGATGGCGCGTGACAGTACCTCCTCTCTCTATTTGTCGGATAGATCTCCCTTTGAGAAATTGTTTCAATAGACGTGGGGCGTGGAGATCTTTTTTATTCACCCAGGATCTCTCCTCTGGCCCGAAACCTTTCCAGTGAACCAAGAATTGATGCCGTCCGTGGAGGATACGGAAATCTACGATGCGGCTGACTTCAAATTCTTCGCCCACAGCAGTCCGAATAGGAGCAGGATGACAGGGCAAGCGATAAAACTTATTAAGAATTAATGGTTTGAGGAGGGAAACATGAAACACATTGTGAATCCTTAGAGAAGGAGGCAGCCGGAGTCTATAAGTTACCGGGTTGATGACATGTGTAATAGGGAAAGGGCCAATATAATGTGGAGCCAACTTCTGAGAGGGTACTCGGAGTTTGAGGTTGCAAGTAGACAACCAGACCTTGTCATGGATCTGAAGCAAGGGAATATTCCTTCTATGACGATCAGCAGCTTGCTTATAACGTTGGGAAGTCTCCTGGAGCTTGTCTTTGGTATTTGCCCAAATGCGAGAGAAGTCCCGAGTCAGAGTATCAGCAGCAGAAACTGGAGATGGAATACAACTGGAGAAGTTAGGAAGGGTGGGTTGGGTTCCATAAACGACATAGAAGGGAGAGAAACCTGAGGATTCGTGATGGTGAAAGTTATGCGCGAATTCTGCCCAGGGTAGAAGACTAGACCATTTGGATTGGTTCTCTGATGAAAAACATCGTAGGAAGACCTCCAGGTCTTGTTTAACGCGCTCTGTCTGGCCATTGGTTTGAGGATGATAGCCAGAAGAATATTTGAGTTCAGAACCGAGTGTCTTGCAAAATGCCTTCCAGAACTGTGACACAAATTGGACTCCACGATCCGAGATGATTTCACGAGGACAGCCATGGAGTCTAAAGATCTCTTTGATGAAGATAGTAGCAAATTGAGATGCAGATGGAAGAGCAACCAAGGGCACGAAGTGGGCCATCTTTGAGAATCTGTCCACCACAACCCAAACAGTAGTAAACCCGTCAATAATAGGGAGATCGGTGATGAAATCCATCGATATGCTTTGCCATGGAATATCAGGAATAGGAAGTGGTTGCAAAAGACCAGAAGGTGCTGACCTCGGATTCTTACAACGGGCACAAGTAGTACAGGAAGCCACAAACTCACATCGGAATGTAAGGTTGGCCACCAGAATCATTGCCTAGGAATTCCTATGTCTTCTTGACACCAGCATGTCCAGATAATTTAGAGGAGTGTGCCCATCGTAGAGCTTTGGGTCGTAATTTGTTTCCAAGTAGGAACAACCTCTGGGGAGTGTTCTAGCAGAGGCTCCGGTAAAGGCAATGATGCTGGTTGGAGAGATGATGGGAAGAGGCTCCGTGGGACAACATAAGTCAGAATTGTCAAATGAACGAGAGAGAGCATCTGCCCGCACATTTTTGGACCCAGGATAGTATGTCAAGACTAGATTAAAATGGGAAAATAAGGATGCCCATCGAGCCTGGCATGGGTTAAGACGCCGTGCTTCACTAATGTAGAGCAGATTCTTGTGGTCCGTTAAGACTGTCACAGGATGGCGGGAGCCTTCCAGGAGATGACGGCACTCCTCCAGGGCAGATTTGATCGCGAGGAGCTCCTTGTCGCCGATGCTGTAAATCTTTTCATGACTCAGAAACTTTTTAGAGAAGAACCCACAGGGGAGATGTGGGCTAAGTTTGGATTTCTGGAACAGGACTGCCCCTATACCAACGGCGGATGCATCAACTTCAAGAAAAAAGGGTCTTAGTTGGTCCGGTTGAGAGAGAACGGGGGCTTCTAAGGCGGCAGGAGGCCAATTTTTAGGATCGGCCGATTTTCGTGTCAGGGCAGTTATTGGAGCGATTACAGAGGAAATGTTCTTGATGAACTGCCTGTAGTAGGTGGTAAACCCAATAAACCTCTGGATGGCTTTGGTTCCCTGGGGACGAGGCCAACTAGTAATGGCTGATACCTTCTGTGGATCCATGCGCAATCCAGAGCCTGAAACGATGTATCCAAGAAAAGGAATCTGTTTGACCTCGAAGATACATTTTTCAGTTTTTTCAGTACAGTTGGTGGGTGCGTAAACGTGATAAGACCTCCTTCACATGACCCCAATGGGAATTTAAATCTTGTGAGAATATTAGGATATCGTCCAAGTAGACAGCAACAAAACGATATAAGACACCTTGGAAGACCTCGTTGACAAAGGACTGGAAGACTGCGGGGGGCGTTGCAAAGCCCAAAGGGCATCACAAGGTATTTGAAGTGTCCGTCTCGCGTATTGAACGCAGTCTTCCATTTGTCTCCTTGACGAATACGTACTAGATTGTAGGCGCCTCGTAAGTCCAGTTTGGAAAAGACTTGTGCTCCACTGATTTTATCAAACAGATTGGAAATGAGGGGTAATGGACAGCGATTCTTGATGGTAATTTTGTCGGTAATCGATACAGGGGCGAAGGCCCCCATCCTTCTTTTTAACGAAGAAGAATCCTGCGACAGCTGGAGACGAGGATTTTCGGATGAATCCCCGGGATAAACTCTCGGAAATGTATTGTGACATAGCTTGACTTTCAGGTAACGATAAGAGATAAGTCCTACCACGGGGAATCTGTTTGCCCGGAATCAGTGCAATCGGGCAATCCCAAGGGTGATGAGGCGGCAGGATCTCAGATCTCTTCTTGGAAAAACATCTTTGAAGGCCTGATAGGCCGACGGAAGGGTAATCTCTTCCGGAACAGTGCGAGTTAAGCAGACTCATGGACGAGGGGAGGAGAAGCACTTGTTATGACAATGCGGACCCCAGGAGATTACTTCGGCTCGGACCCAGTTAAATTGAGGAGAATGGGCTCGAAGCCAAGAGAGGCCCAGAATTAAAGGATTCACAGATTGTGGTAGCACAAGGAATTGGATCCACTCTTGATGTAAGGCTCCTACCAATAGCTGAACCACACCCGTGATGCTGGAGATGATCCCGTTGCTGACGCGGTTACCATCCACGGCTGTGAGTGTAAGCGGTTGAGGCAGATCTTGAATGGACAATTGGAGCTGTGAGGCATGAGAGGCCGAGATGAAATTCCCTGTGGGACCGGAATCCACAAAGGCAAAGGTTCGCTGGGTTCCTTTAGTGGTAATAAGCTGGACGGGTATCAGGAACTCGAAATTAGGGGTAGAATAGGGAGTGGAAACGGCAACTCCTAGGGCGGCCTCCCTCTTACCGTCTAGGAGGAGGTGTTTCCCGGTCTCTTAGGGCAAAGACTTAATATATGACCAGCCTTTCCGCAGTATAAACATAATTTTTGCTTGAACCGTCTCTCGTGTTCTTCAGGCGTCAATCTTGAACGGCCAAGCTGCATAGGCTCTTCCGTGGAAGATAGGGAATTTTGAAATTGGGGGGCCAGTCGAGGAGTACTGTCACTCACCGGACTGTGAGTGCCTCTTCTCCCATTGTTAGGAACCGTGGCCGTCCGCCATCCTGATGGTCTGCGCATGCGCAGCCTCTACGAACTCTTCAGACCTGTTGCTTTTAGTTAATTGGCTGATCAGGCAACACTCCCTATTTAAAGCACCTGTGGTCAATACCTCGTGGCCTGATCTTGGAGTCTCATTCCCTGTGAGTCTCTAAAGGTGTTCCTGTGTTTCCTTGTGTCTTCAGCTCCAGCTGATTCCTCGCTACTACATTACCGGTTTCCAGACCGCTTCAACTCTCCTGTGTTTCATCGTGTCTTCAGCTCCAGCTGATTCCTCGCTACTGCATTACCGGTTTCCAGACCGCGTCAACTCTCCTGTGTTTCATCGTGTCTTCAGTCCTAGCTGATTCCTGTCTACTTCATGGCCGGTTGCCTGACCGCTTCAACTCTCCTGTGTTTCATCGTGTCTACTATTCCTGCTGACCTCCGCAAGAATCATCATTGCTCCTCTCGTGTGATGTTCTCTGTCTGTGTGCTTCACAGACTTGGATTACCGCTACCACTCTCCTGTGGTCTCTACTCGTGTCGGCGTTCAGCCGCTCAGCTATCCCTGTGTTTCTCTCGTGACAGCCTGCTCAACTGAACCGCGGTATGCTTATCTTTTATTGACTTTACCAGCTTATTGCATATCCGCTTGGACTGTGTTCTGCTCATCTACGGAGTCCTCTATCTCACAAAGTTATAGATGCTATTGACTTTGTCTCATATGTCCTGGATCTCAGTAGTGACTTTGTATCTCCAAGCAGCGCTAGTCATTTGCTATTGTATTATATATACCATTGGAATCAAGTTCCTTGTGCTCTCCGTGTTACCTTTGATGCTCCATTCATCTACCCTAGTGCCTATCCTCACCTATATATGCAGTGGTACAACTTGCTGAACGCAGACCACTGACTCCCTGTTACCTATTGGCACCAGTTACAAGTTTCCTCACTATAAGCAGTGGTACAACTTGCTATACGCAGACCACTGACTTCCCCGTTACCTACTTGCACCTGGAACCTGTCCCATCATTACAAGCAGTGGTACAACTTGCTGTACGCAGACCACTGACTTCACTACCTCCTATCTATCCCTGGACATTCCCCTCACTATAGCAGTGGTACAACTTGCTGTACGCAGACCACTGACTTTCCTCACGTCTTCACGTCCATCTAGATCCTCATTTTCATATTGTTTAACTCATAACCTGTTACTGCTAGTCATAGACTTTCCTTGAGCATCCTCTCACCATCTGCTGATTCTCCTGTTCCGCTAGTCACCCTGCTACCAGAAGAGCACTGTGTGCATACACTTCTCTAGTAAGACAACATCTGGTGATATCCTGGGCAAAGACTCCTAGTGCCCGTGACAAGTACATCTCGTAGAGGGTCTCTCTGAAGTTCTCTCCCTTAAGCGATGATCAACCCTGATACATAGAGATATACGAGAGTCCAGCTCCGAGGGAAGTTCGTAAGACCCTGCCAGAATGTGGCAATGAGGGCATCATTATTCCACCGAAGCTCAGAAGAGAGAGTGCGGAATTGTACCGCATACTGGCCGACAGACATGGAACCTTGCCGGAGATTCAGGAGACTGGAAGCCGCAGAGGAAACCCGACCTGGTTCATCGAAAACTCTTCGGAACATATCAATAAAAGTAGTCAAACTCTATTGCCTTGTGTTCTTATTCTCTAAGCATCATATGATCCTGACTCGGCTAAGTCACGTGCCCAGGCCTTCGTGGGAACCGCCCACTAGGCCTGATATTATTCCAGTCCATAACAAGGCTAAGATGGAGAGGAAGACAATCAGGATTGTGTGTAGAATTAAGGACGGCCTACCAGGGATTAAACTGTTTTTTTGATAATGGGTCTGCTTAAAATACTTCAATGAATATGAGCGTAGTACATATCAACACATAATAAACAATGCAGCAAATAGTAATGAAATGTTAGAGATAAGCAGATTGTTATATATAACAATAAAATGGTTAAGCATTAAACACGGCAGTACTGCAAATCCAGGGCCGTAACTAGGGCTGTGCGACAGGGGCGACCGCCCAGGGCGCAACGCTGAAGGGGGCGCAATTTAGGAATATTTTAGGTAAATTTGATTAAAATTGAGGGCTAGGGGGCGGCATTTGTCTTTCTCGCCCAGGGCACTAGAATTCTAAGTTACGGCTCTGTGCAAATCACAAGGATTATATATATATATATATATATATATATATATATATATATATGGGACATAAATGCAAGTAGCAAGAAAACACATAGAATATGTATTGCTTCCACTGAGCACAGAAGGAGTCCACGGCTGACTACTAGCAGGGTTCTGTGCACGTCAGAATATCTAAGTTAGTCACGGCAGGGCGTGGCAATGGTTTTGTATTTGGCAGTAGTCATTATGCAGCATATATGTTGATTAGCTGTGACAAGACATGAAAGTTCTGTACACAGAGATGGTGAGTAACGATGTTTCAGGATACCACAAGGGTCCAGTAATTAGTAGAGATTAGCACTACAACATATATGCAAGGTAAGAGTCTGATCACCGCAGAGTGTAGAAATAGCAGCATCAGCGGAACAGTCCAGAAGGTATCAAATAAGTTCTTGACCGTAGTATAGACGAGATGGCAGTTCAGTATATCACAATGATGAGAATCTGCACATTTGGCATAATAAACAAAGTCTTGTAAAATGATGCGTAAAGATACTTGCAAACAGGAGAGTCCCAAAGGTTGATGAAGCAGGTTCACCCACAGGGAATCCAACAGGAGAGTTCAGGAATGCACAAGGGTCATAGAATACACAGGAGTACATGGAGGCAGGCTAGCAAACAAATTGCACTGACAATGAGCAGGTGTCAGTGCTGAGTTTAAATAGAGCAGGTTTGAATGACCCACCCTAAAAGTGAATCATGTGATCCACAGGAGAACAGAGCAGACAGGGAAAGTAGCAAACCTGGACAGGATTGTTACAGTACCCCCCTCTTAAAGGGTGGACTCTGGACACCTACGATAATTTTTTAGGGAATCTTTTCTGAAACTGTTTGAGTAAACAAGGGGCATGAATCAGAGCTGGATTAAGGCTTCGGGGGGCCCGGGGCACTTAAGACAGGGGGGCCCCTAAGATCTAAAATTAAGGGCATAGTGACACATCCTGCATTACATCACCTACAGCTCACAGTATGACACTTACAGCTCACCCAAAGGGCTCGCTTAGGTTGTCTGCATAAGAAAAATCATTGCTTCCACAAACTAAAATACTGTACATTAAAACAATCATCAAAACACCACATTAAAATGGGTATTGACACCACACATTAAAACTAGCAATGATATCACACATTAAAAATACCATTGATAATGTACACTAAAACTAGCAATGATACCGCACACTAAAACTAGCAATGATACCGCACTTTAAAAATAAAATTTATAATGCACATTAAAACTAGCAATTATACCGCAAATTAAAATACCATTGATAATGCATCACTGGGCATGGCCAGGCCACCCTCCTACAGACAAAAAAACTGCATTGTTGTGTACACCATTGAACGGTCACCAAAAATTGGGATTGTCCCACTAGAATCACAACATTTCACAGACTTTGCTGCTCTCTCCTACCTGTTCTTCTCACTTTCACCACCTGTGCTGCAGGTTTCTTTAGTTGCGGCTTGTCTGGATACTGGAATGTTAGGGGCCCTATTTGTAAAAAAAAATGGGTACATTTAGAAAATTACAGCCACCCCCGGCGTTAAATCAGTACCACCCATGATTAATAATTAGGCCTTCCTCCAGCCCCAGCATTAAAATAATAGTATTCACATTTAATAAATAAACCTATTTCCCTCCCTACAAACAGCCCCAGCAATAAATTAATAGTATTTACATTTCAGAAATATACCTATTTCCCGCAACCGTCACTGCCATTAAATAATTCATAGGCACATTTAATAAAGGGACCTCATTCTCCCCAAACCACCCTTTTTGTGTCTCCCCCCCCCCTTTTTCCTCATGCTGTGTCTCTCACCCTTTTTTCTTATACTGTGCTTTTCCCCCCCTTTTTTCTCATGCTGTGCCTCTCCCCCTTTTTCCTTACTGTGCCTCTCTTCTCCCCCTTTTTCCCCCATAGTGTGCCTCTCTTCTCCCCCTTTTTCCTCCATACGGTGCCTTTCTTCTCCCCCTTTTTCCTCCATACTGTGCCTCTCTTCTCCCCCTTTTTCCTCCATACTGTGCCTCTCTTCTCCCCCTTTTTTTCTCCATACTGTGCCTCTTCTCCCCCTTTTACCTCCATACTGTGCCTCTTCTCCCCCTTTTTCCTCCATACTGTGCCTCTCTTCTCCCCCTTTTTCCTCCATACTGTGCCTCTCTTCTCCCCCTTTTTCCTCCATACTGTGCCTCTCTTCTCCCACTTTTTCCTCCATACTGTGCCTCTCTCCTCCCCCTTTTTTTCTCCATACTGTGCCTCTCTTCTTTCAATTTTTCCTCCATACTGTGCCTCTCTTCTCCCCCTTTTTCCTCCATACTGTGCCTCTCTTCTCCCCCTTTTTCCTCCATACTGTGCCTCTCTTCTCCCCCTTTTTCCTCCATACTGTGCCTCTCTTCTCCCCCTTTTTCCTCCATACTGTGCCTCTCTTCTCCCCCTTTTTTCTCCATACTGTGCCTCTCTTCTTTCAATTTTTCCTCCATACTGTGCCTCTCTTCTCCCCCTTTTACCTCCATACTGTGCCTCTCCTACCCTTTTACCTCCATACTGTGCCTCTCTTCTTTCCTTTTACCTCCATACTGTGCCTCTCTTCTTTCCTTTTACCTCCATACTGTGCCTCTTTTCTTTCCTTTTTCCTCCATACTGTGCCTCTCTTCTTTCCTTTTTCCTCCATACTGTGCCTCTCTTCTTTCCTTTTTCCTCCATACTGTGCCTCTCTTCTCCCCCTTTTACCTCCATACTGTGCCTCTCTTCTTTCCTATTTCCTCCATACTGTGCCTCTCTTCTGTCCTATTTCCTCCATACTGTGCCTTTCTGCGTTATTCCCTTTTTTTTTTACTTACCTTTCTGTTAGCTTCATTCTTCTCCTCTCTTCTGTCTTCTTTTTTCTTTCCTGGTCCTCTCCGCGCTGCTCCTCACTGAATGACAGGCGTGACTTGATGACGTCACACCTGTCATTCAGTATCAACAGTGCAGAGAGGAGGGAGAGGTGAGTAGTGTATTTTTTTTTTTTTTTACTACCCGGCTCCCCCCACCAACGAAGGGAGCCCCGAACCCCCCCTTCCTCCCGCCGGCGCCGCCACCTCGGAGAGAGGGGGGCCCGGGGCACGTGCCCCCTGTGCCCCCCCCCTTAATCTGGCTATGGCATAAATGTCTGAAGCTTTAGCCCAGGAACGTTCCTCAGGCCCATAGCCTTTCCAATCGACTAGAAATTGCCGTGAACCTCTGGATCTACGAGAGTCCAATAGTTTTTGAACTCATACGCAGTTTGATCTTGAGAAGTAGCCAGAGGCGGGGAAGCTGTGACATTTGAAAATTCATTTTGTACCACCGGTTTTAGCAGAGAGACATGAAACACTTTGGGAATCCGTAGTGAGGATGGAAGTTCTAATCTGAAAGCTGCTGGATTGATCATCTCGGAGATTCGGTAGGAAACGATAAACTTGGGTGCTAGTTTCATACTAGGAACCTTTAAACTGATATTTTTAGTGGATAAGCAGACCTTATCCCCTGGAAGAAGTTGAGGAGCAGGACACCCTTTCTTATCATACAATCTTTTAGCCTGAGCAGCAGAATTTTCCAGATTACTTTTGGTGTTATGTACTTGCCCTTAGTTTTGCCCTCATTCAAGATGGCCGTGATTGCCTCATGAAGTTTCCATCTTGGATCTCTGTTATGAACTTGCCCTTACAATAGCCCTTATCCAAGATGGCCGGGACTGTCTCATGAAGATTCCATCTTGGATCCCATTTCCTGTTTGGGCCTAGAAAAGGCACTTCCTGTTATGAAGCCTTTGCACGAGTATTGTGTTTGTATCTGAACCAGATGCTTCCACAGAACCTTGCCTCCTTGTGATTTGGACTACAAGTACTTGATACTTCCACCAGACCTTTATACTTTTGTGACTTTGGACTTTATTTGGACACTAGAGATTTATTTGTATACCAAAATAAATCCTGTTGAATTCAAAAATACCTGGCTATTGGGTTCCGTTTGTGATACCAGACAGGGCCACCTTTTCCATTGGGCATGATGGGCAGGTGCCCGGGGGTCCCACGGGCAAGGGGGCCCCATAGGCAGGGCTCTTAATTAGAATAAATAATCCTGCAAAAGAAAAAACCTGCAAAAAAAACCTTCAAGGGTCACTGAGCAAGTACATCTATCTATCTCTATATGTCTATAGCTATATATATATATATATATATATATATATATATATATATATATACCTATATACCAGGGCCCCTACATATATATATATATATATATATATATATATATATATATATATATATATATATATATATATATATGTAGGGGCCCTGGTGCACTGCTTTGCCCGGGGGCCCATAATGTTGTTAAGATGGCCCTGATACCAGAAGTGTGACAGGATACTCGTGCCCAAAATGACGGAGCCCGCCGGGTCAGAACCATCTGCTTTACAGCGACTTTCAGATCTGAGTTTCCACATGCATTCTGCTTCAAGACAACTACAGGAATTTCATGCAAAATTTCAAGAACTGGAGACCCAGTGTACAAATAATTTTCAACTGCAAGATCAACACGTAACTGAGTTGCAAATAAATGTTCATGAACTCAAAGATCAAATAGCGCTACAAAATGGAGTTATTACAGAACTACAGGTGCGGCTTCAAGAAGTTAATGCTTTAGCACCTTCAGCTGCAGTACATCAGCCCACACTCCCACTACCTCCGGCTCGATTCTCAGGTGATCGTAAAAAATACAGAGGTTTTATTAATCAATGTAATATGCATTTTGATTTACATCCTACTTATTTTTTGACTGATGTACAGAAAGTACGTTGTATTCTTTTATTGTTGAAAGATGATGCCTTGGCATGGGCTTCTCCTTTGATAGAAGCAAAAAGTCCCATATTACAAGATCTTTCTAATTTTATGGATGCAATGAACCAGATATTTGATGATCCAAATCGAAGTGCTACTGCTGAGTCAGTTTTATTAAAAATGTGTCAGGGAAGACGTTCAGTGGCTGAATACACCTCTGATTTCCTAAGATGGATTTTAAACACTGATTGGAATTCGGCAGCTAAGCTGTCTGTTTATCGAAAGGGGTTATCTGAGTTCATTAAAGATGAATTATCTAGAGCTGATGCACCCACTGAATTTGAAGCCTTTGTTAAACATTGTATTCGTATTGATGCTCGTCAAATGTAGAGGAAACAAGATAGATGGGGTTCCTTGTGGACTCGGCCTAATTATCCAGAACCAGCAATATCAAATTACTCTGGAACTCATGCAACACAACAAATTGAGGAGTCTGAGCCAATGCAAATAGATACCATTCGCAAACAGATTTCTATTGAAAGAAGAGATCTTTTCGCTTAGTGATTATAGCTCTGGGTTTATAGCCCTTTTGCTTCATAGTTTGAAGCTCTTTTGCTGAGTGACTATAGCTCTGTATGTATAGCTCTTTTGCTCTTTAGCCTAGAGTTTCTCTGCTGGGTGATTCTAGTTCTTGGTTGGCTTGGACCAGAGGGTCAGGAGAGCAAAGCAGAAAAAAGGAGTAACTTTGCACGTGGGCAAAACCATGTTGTATTGGAGCGGGAGGTAGATTTAAAATGTGGGGACAGATTTATAGTTGGGGTAGGGCATGTCCTAGATCAACTTTAAATTTCAGTGTAAAAATAAAGCTATCAGGTATTTGTGTGCTACATGAGAAAACAGCCAGTATTTAATAATAAACTAATTTGCACCCCTTGCATTGTAAAATGGTTTGTCCTGAAGAACACTTACTCCTTTTGTTTGCCTTACTTTCCTTAATGACTCAGGCCCTAAGCTTCTAAGATGAATCACTTAGTGAAACGTACATTAGGTTTTTAGAGATGTGGAACAATTAACTTCAGGAGAAAACAATTTAGGATTCACGCTATCTGACTTAGATCATGATGGTTCATTACCATCTGTGACAGCCAGATCACATGATCGCAGGGGAATGATTCCTCCACCCCTGCGATCGCATTCTGGTGCCTGGCTGTCATGGTGACAGCCAGGCTGAAGACATCAGCGCAGAGTAGCGGAGACCAGCAGACTGCAAGACAGCGGGCCCCCAGGTAAGTTTGTGTTGCGCTATTGTACCGGGCCCCTGGTGAGCCCGGGCCAAGTACTACAGTACCCCCTGTACCCCCCTGATGGCGTCCCTGCTTCTCATTGCAGCTGCATAACTGACATGCAGTTTGGATATATAAATGTTACATTTGTATTAACAGCTGTAATAATATTGTTACCTTTTGCACTGAAGGATATATACACAACAAGATCAGCATTATCTGAACTGAGCTTTATATTATTAATTGAATCCTGAAAACGGCATTAAGACTATAATTTTTGAAAGTGACTACATACTCCTGAACTTTCCACATCTCCTTCATTGCTTTAATATTTCGCTTTTAAGGATTTTAATCAAAACCAATAAAATTTAGTTTTTATGTATGTGTCTATTATTTCATATCCAAGACCAATGGCAGAGGTATAGGTTTACAGAAAGTCCCTTTTATTTTCATATTTTAGGTAGAATTACTTAGTTTTGTATATAAGATGTTCCTCCAACAGTTAGTATTCTATCTCCCTTTTTTTGTACAACATCTGATTTCAACAACGGTCAAACCCCAAACTCAACAATTCCGAGAGTCTTGTAATGTGCCTCAAATTACTCAATCAGCTAGCACAAATTGTAATATAGTGCCATTATGAAAGAAGAACTACACCTAGGTTTGAAACCCTCAAAATTGTCAGGCCGCTATTATAAAATCTTCGCTCAATCCCTCTCCCCTCATTTGTTACAAAAATGGATTTATGACTTTGCCCGTGACGGTATTACTGGTCCTGTTCACGGCAACCCGTCATATAGAAGTTATTACTTATTTTATTTTAGGAAGCGGTGTGAACAATAGACAGTTTCAGTATACTTTATGTAAATGTTATACAGCACAGACACTGTTCATCTGTTATGTTCAGAATGCATAGAAAGATGCTTACCTGTTATTATATTTAGATATATTGTGTCACAGATTCTGATCTCCTACAATCCTTGATTGGTCTCAATTACTGTTAGACTCGTTATCTCCTACGATATAAATATGGTATTTTTACCAAGTTACTGTTTTGAGAGGACTATAATTGAACAATCTGGGGATTTGTAGTAGTTTACGCTGTTATATAGAACCCAATATCATATGGAAATTTCTACCAATTTATTTTTAGATCTATTCTCTGGATAGAAAGTGCTTTCAGTGCATTTTATATCACTTACACTTCATACACATTATTCACCATTTTATATTTTGCTATTTTCATTTTATTTATTTGGTCAATAAAAGTAAAGTTTTATAACCTTGAATATGGTACAGTGCTTAACATTCCCTACCACTCTTTAAAGTTGAAGTGCATCTTTCCAAACACAAACTTTTAATCTTTCTATTTATAGTTACCGCATTTTGTTGCCATTAGATAGCACCCCTCATATCTCTATCAAGAGGAGACTTTATGAGAGTTATATAGAGGGAGACTCCTAGTAATCTATGCAATGGGATTTTTTGAGATTTTTGGGGATATCAGCAATTTTGTTTCACATCTGGTGAAAATGCCCATATAGCCCAATTCTGAGAGATGGTTATTAATTTAATCTATCAAATACCAGATTTCCAGATACCTGCTGACCCTGTCTTTCTACTCTGAAATACATAATTTCTTCACATACTAAACATGGGGACAGACTCATCACTCATATAAGTGTAATAACCTGTGTGGTGTTATTTAGAGTAATACGTCGAAATTGCACCTTACCAGTATCAGATAGTTCTCTTTCAGGTTTCAACACTTCAGATTTTCTATGCACCAGAGAGGTAAGGAGATTTATCCACAGATATTTAAAATGACACAAGTGTATTCTAAACTAATTTCCTTTTATTGTTAAGAATTATTCTGATTTTATTTTAGAAGCGCACAATTACTTTTAAACAATATCTTATTACTTTAAAACTATTTACAATTGACGAACCTTTAAATTTGCCGTACTACTAACACTGATATCTTATTGGAATTCTTTGTCTATGGGTGTTTCTGGCAGAATAAATTATTAACCTTCATATATATATATATATATATATATATATATATATATATATATATATATATATATAACATTAATATATAACTTAATTTCTAACACAACTTTAAGACCTACATCAAATATTTCAATAACTATTTGTAGAAGTGGTGCACGTGATTGGGGCCATAAATTTCTTTTTCTATCCCATTGGACTTTATAAAGAGTCACTTTATTAAGTGGTTGTAGCCCTTCAAAAAAAGATTTTGGCAAAACACTATTTCTGTAGTTTTCCTGAAAAACGGATTCTTTTTTAGTAAGCAATTGAAGTATATAGGGATCAGAAACATGTGTCTAAGTAACTGCTGATATTTTCAGTTGTAGTGATGTAATGGTGGGAGTTATAGTGATCTGTGTCTGCTTAACTTATTTTACAACACCAACTTGTCTCTCTCCTCTCACACTGTCCTCAGTACATAGCACAGTCTCTTAATGGGATTTTACAGATCTCTCTTCTGCTTAGTAATTTTCAGCACTTTCCATTTTATTCACGCCTCTCTTTTGCTCACTTCTTCTCTTCTTACACTTTCTTCACTTTTAATATGCTTATATATCACTTTGTACGATTTTCATTCTGTCCCTTTTTTTTTTTGCTCTCAGTTTATCCAGACACAGGGATCTCTCTCAGTGGCAGGGTTGCCAACTCTGAAATGAAAAACAAGCCCAAACCACTCCTAAAAAGCCCAAAAAGCCCAACTTACCGTCCTTTTCTATAACACTAAGTTCTACACTGCATCTCCATTTAGAAAACCTTTATAAACACAAGAGGACACATTTATACACTGATATGGCAAATGAAAAGGCAAATGCTGTAATTTAGGACACTGGTATGTCTATACCACACAGCCCCATGATAGTATAAAATAGGGCTCTGAAAGCAGTCTTCTGACACCAGCAGCTTACTGAATGGGAGGGGAGGGTGTTATATAGCAGTGTTACCTGCTATAAGTGCAGCGATCGTGTGTCTGTCACAGCACTTATTTCAGTAGGTCCCTCCTCTGATCTGCCCACCCACAAAGCGCCACTTCATTGGAGGAATTCACTGCACAACCCGCCCACAAAAGATTATGCAGCCTGTGGACTTGGAGAACGTCTCCAAGCCCAAAAACAAACTACCCGCGGCAGTGAAATAAAACCTGCAACTTCACAAAAAAAGAAGCTCAATTCCGCTTGTTATAAGCGGAATTGGCAACTATGCTCAGTGGTCCTGAGTATCACACTCCTCTCTCCCTGTCACTCCCGGCAACCACCAACCACTCTCAACTGTCACTTCTCCCTCAAGAAATCTTTTTTTTCTTTTTAAATCTTTATAAACACCTATAACAATTTACAAATGTGACCACATATAAACAGGCATGTATATGAACACAGCCAGGAGTACACACATATATTTAGATATAAATACACCCCAGGGTACTCAGGTTTTGGGGTATCACATAAGTAATGCAGCTAATATTTTAATCGCCAGAGATTGGAAAAAGCGGTCTCCTCCCCCCTCCCAGTAGAGAGGCTTTGATAAATCACAGATTGTATTTCTCCTATATGGAATATTAAAATATCTTATTTAATGGCTTAATTAATTGGTTAGCTGTGTGTTATATGTGTGTATATGTGTGTGTGTGTATATATATATATATATATATATATATATATAGTGACATTCTGTGAGCAGCTGGGAAGTCATTTACATTACTATAATACTGTTGCAGTGAAAGCATAGGTTTTGATTGTATAGATAGTGAACAATGCAGTTTTTTGCATCCACAAAGCCTAAACAAACAATAGTATATGTGCACATTAGTAGTTGCCATTTCTTAGACACTACTTCCCAGACTCCTTCTTTACAGACCAGCCGAGGTATTTGGCTGCAGTATGATATATACCCAGCAGAGGGACCCAGTGAAAACTACCATGAGTTGTGCCCAGAGCACTAGACAGCATTGTGACATCACACAACATAGCCAGAGCATTCAAGTACACAAAACAGAAGAGCATGGAGCGCAAACCAGGTAAGACATGAAACTGATATTTCCCAAGGAGAATATAAGACAAGACTGTCATAACTATACCTTATGCACTGTATTTTTATCTTAGCATAAGCCTAACATCAGTTAAAATACTACGAGAGACTGGAAAATTGAATCCTTGATCATCTTTGTATCACATATTAGTAGAAACTATTTTTTAAAGCAAATTATTCAAAAAAATAGACCTGAATTATAATTATAATAAAAACTGAGCCTAGTTTGCAATACTACATTGTGCTCAGTCTATAGAAAAAAACAACAATTTTTCTGTTTTAATTTGCAGTATTTTCTGTAGGTATTATATAGGATTGTTTTCAGATTTAATTCTTCTTTTTCAAAATCTTCAGAATATTTGCGAAGAATTTGTTTTGAGAGCAGACAGGACAGGAAATGTTTCCCTAATTCCTGTGCCCCAGACCGCCTGGGTATTGAATTGGCCCCTATTAGAGGAGCTCCAACTGTGGGACCCGGGCGCTACAACATTGAGGAGGTGAGTGGAAACATATTGGGGATCCTTTATAAAATCTGGAGCAGGGTTGAAATAGGGCAGACAGATTTTGGATATTGAAAAGTGTTTAACTTCCCCAGAAGATATTTATAGATATATTGCATAGATTGTATTTATTTGTTACATTTTGGTGTTAAAAGCCCCCTCTGTCTGTCCTAGTACAGGCTTATACTGATGTTGTTGTTGTTTTTTTTAAATGGTGTATAATATAACATTATGGATATATATTACAAGTATGTGCATCAAGAGACCCATCTATAATAGCAACAGACATTTAAAAATTTTGTATCTTGTTGCAAGATTGGAAAAAAGGTTCATCTTTAGGGTAGCGCAGTTATTTGGACATAAATTTCATGTCCGCATTTTCAGGACATAGCTTAGCAGGTGTATTTGGATTTGCTGTGTGCAACATTTGGGCACTTCAAGCAATCTTCAGTAATACTAAACTGTCCCAAATAAAATCTCCTATAAGGTGTGACAAATGTGTAATTAAAGATGCACCTATGGTTTCATTCTTTTCAACTGTAAAGTTGGAATCAAACCCATGACCCCAGGATGTGAGGCAGCAATGTTAACCACTGTGCTTCCATACTACCATATATAGAAAATATATAAGGACATACTTAGTGTTCTACAGTGCACCATATGGTGAATGAATAAATACTTAGTTTACAATCCCAATGTCCATCATATATACAGTTCAGTGCCCACAATATACAGCTTCATGGCCATGATATAAAGCTCAATGCTACCATATGGAGGCCAATGATAAAATTTCCAACATGATATAATAAACCACCCTAAACCCAACAAGATGTCCCAATATAACACGCAAGATGCCCTATACTTTACCAGCAAGATGACTTCTAATTGCCTTAGCAAGATGTCATGCATGTGTCCAGAAAGATGCCCTGTATATATCCAGAAAACTTTCCTGGTCATACCCAGCATGATGTCTTCGTAAGATGATGTGCGCAGTAAGATGATATGGATGTGCCCAGCAGTCACTTACCTCCGATCCCAGCACTCCGTCTCCACTCCTTACTTTGTTGCAGCTCCTGTCCGAGCTGACTTGGATCAGCTGTTTCATACCACATGAAGCAACAACTTCTAATTGGATTTTCTTGTTATTTTGACAAGGTCGCCAGGGCAGCACCACTTCACTGGGCCCCAATTAGTCTGGATCACCAACCCATCACTGCCCCTGATTTTCTCCCAATTTTCCCTATATGTGGGGAGAACGTGTGTCAGGAGAAATTACAGCAGACTAAAGACTAAAATGAGTGGTGCCGTTTTATTTACGCAATTGCATTCTTATCAAAGCAAGATCATGATGACAGCACAGTGAGATTGGAAACTGGCAGGTCAAATTTAGCCCAAAGGAAACCTTTGGGGTTGTTGTTGTATTAACAACAACCCTGAGGTGACAGGGCTTCTTACAGCAGGGTTTCATTTCAAAAACACCAGTATCCTGTCTCTCACCTACCTCTTATCTTGCTTCTCATGAAATGTCTGCCCGTATGGCTTGAATGGTTGAACTATAAATGTATGAAGTTATAAAGCATATTTTCTAAACTATTAAGTGTCCTTCCAAGCAGTGGTGATGAAAACGTTTAACACAGTAACAGTGATAAATAAAATATTTGATGACTGATGTACAATAAATATCAGTACAGTAATCTGAAGTAACGTAGAACAAAATACAGACGTTACTAGATAATCGTTTGTACTTAAGGTGCAAGTAAGCAGTTCAGCAGTTATTAATAAAGCTAGAAAAGTAGGAATCTGTTAACCTCTGGTCTAGAAATCAATGAAATTATTGAGAAGTTTCACAAGAATCACGTTTTGCAACCAAACAGGCCATGTTCCTATGTGCAAAGTAACGATTATACAGTCTTCCAGTTTTGTGTTTGCCTCTGTACTGTTTTTTTTATATTGCATTTTGCTGAATTTATAGTCTGTATGTAGGGCTGGGAGACGGTTTCTGCTGTATTACTTGGTAGAGGTAAGAACGGGAACACTTAAGCCCAAATTCCACCGCAGAAACATATAAAAATTGTGTCCAAGTGCAGAATGAGGCGACTATCAGAACAGTTTGCTCTCCCACCGGTGGTTGGATTGCAATATAATACACTTACTACACCAGTCTATGCAGTACAGAATATTACACAAGTATCTGCTATTGGGCTCTGCTACTTAAAAAAATTATATTCAAAAACAGTAATGACTTGGAGAATTTGGAACATGTAGTTCTAAAATCAGTGAAATAGTACATTTTAATTACATCAATACTTACCAATATCTAGAACATCATACTGGATTCATTTGGATGGCAAAAATACCTGGATCTTGGAGAAAATAAAAAACACTGTCAGAAAGTCACATAGAAACATAAAAACACCGAAATGAGGCATTAGCAGGAAAATACATATTGTAATCTATCTTCTGTCAATCTAAACTATTGGGATAATAGAGTAGAGTAGCAATTTTAACTGACAGGAACCTTCTTGCAGATCACTATACTCCCCAGTGGCGCACACAGGCGGGGGGGTTTGGGTCTCCAGAAACCCTTCCTATCCGCTAAAGAAGTGCCCCTGTACTATACAGCAGCCGCGGCGCAGTCAAAGAAGCGTCCGCTGCGGTGCTGTATTGTAAACAGCACCGCCGCGAACGTTTCTTTGACAGCGCCGCGGCTGCTGGATAGTACAGAGCTGCCGAAACGGAGCTGCTGCACTTTTTTGGGTTTTTTTTGGGGGGGGGGGGGGACCCACACTTAAAAACCCTGCGTGCGCCTCTGCTCCACTATAATGTACTTATGCATCCAGCTGTCTACTTGTGTCCTTTTTATTCTGTTTATTTTTATCTTATTGGGTGACGTAATGTCATATTTTGTTTCTGTATGACCAATAAGATTGTGCCACAGGCATCCAAATAATTAGGACAGACAATTGTGTAGGGTACTAGATAATTGTGTACCGCACTGGGTAAACCCAAAAAGGCCAGTGGTATTATTATAGAGTCTAAAGTAGAATATTAGTACAATAAATATTCAATCAATCACTGTAGAAGGTGCACCCTCATATATAAAGCTTGTATTACCATGATGCTTTTTTCAAGATACAGAGCATAAGAATGGAATAACATTAATCTTTGTTGTTTTAACATTTCTTTTGAATTGTTTTAGATAGTAGTTGCACTAAGTGATATTTAAATAATACCATTTAAAAAAAAAACCAACATGTGTATGTATTCACAAAACAGTTTCACCTTCATCTTATATATTTCAGGTGCTTTTTAATATACCAGATGACTTAGAGACCAGTGTAATATGGGTTTTTTTCTTCCTTGACTGAACTATTAATTTGTTGTGTTACCAGTTTACCAACCTGAAGCACCTTCAGCAGAGGAAACCGCTGAGTAAGAAGGGGTACTGTTTGGGAGCCAGGACTGCACCCCGCTTCCCCCCAGATAGTAAGGTAATACTTCTGTGGTAGTGTATATATCCAATATAGCTGTCACTGTTAGTAGCTCTGAGCTGTGTGGTTACTTTCACTATAAATTATCCACACATCCAAAACATTGTTTTACTTTCAACTAATTATTGAACAGTCCCAGATTATATCAATATAGCCACAAGGTGACAGTCCCCAAAATATTATTCTATATGACACACAAGGAAGATAACCCCAAGCTAAGCAGTGAGTCAGAGGAAGTGACTTCATTTATTTGTTTACAAAGGCATCCACATATAAACCTGGACATTATCAAACATATTACGCTTATTAAAGATATGCCACACATATACCATTAGGCATTATGGTATCTTGTATACTTCTTGGTTGTTGTTTTCTTCGTATTTCTGATAACTTGTGTGTTGTAATGTATCAGCCAAATTGTTTGCTTTGGGTGAATAAAGCATATGGAATAACTCATCTGCCAATTCTTCATCTTTGGTAAGAGCCCCTAATCCCCACCCCTTGACACTGTGTGTTTTATAGTATATGATATTATATTATATTAGAAGATGAATATAGATATCAGAATATAATGTCACAAACAGGTGGAAACCGGACAATTTTGACAGAGCTTGACAGGCCAAACTGTATTTGTTTAATCAGCCTATAGCACTTTATTCCAAAATGTGTCTAGCTTATGTAAGTGTTGTTCTGCATACTTCAGTGTTGACTTTTGCAATTAAATTGTAAAACGTTATACTGTGGAGCACTACTTCTGTGCCTTCTTAAGACTTCTGCAGGTCCTTTCTAGTGATAAGTCGGTTATGGGTATCAGACTTTTCTGGGTCCTCCAGGTGTTGCCTTAACTTCAAAGGTTCCAGTTCAATTTTCTATTTTGTATGATAAACCTAACAGTTAGAATTGGAAGCTAGAGGCATGTAGATATAGTTTTTAGCATTTCCCTGCTTTGTAACAGTCATTTATCCTTAGTTTCCGTTCCCTAGTCAGCTGCGCATATGAGCGCATGTTTGTGTTCTTGTAGTAGGCACAAAGCCTTGACAGAAGTGTATTTATTCAACAGCTTCCTGAGCTGCGAGCTGAAATCCAGAGAGTAAATTACCGTATTAATGGTTTTTACGCGCAGGATTACCGTATTAACAGTAATATTTTTGGAGCGCGGTATTTTCGGCGATCCCGCAGTCAATTGAATATGCCCCTTAGAGTATTAATGAATCAACTGGAAGGGTGTCGCCACTTTTTCACATTCCACATTCATTGCATTCGTTTTTCAATCTGCTAAATTTAGCAAATAAATAATAAACTGCATTAATGTGTAGAAATATGTCATGTGTGAGGTTTTACCATACAGAGGTTATGTTTACTTGTTTTCACTTACAGATTCAGTAAAACATGCAGTTTGACCAGGGGTGTTAATACTTTTGCATACAACTGGATATTTCATGCTTGTACTTATTCAGATTATCTGTGAAACTTGTGTTTTCCAGATGGTTACTGCTGGTCCAGCGGATTATCAGTCTGACTGTAATAAAAAGCGCACAGTATTACCCAGTATTGCTCCATTTAACACCAGTACTGTGCGCTTCTCACGGAAGATCAATGAGCTGTCAGTACTACCTCCCAGGTAATATCTGTTTCAGTTAGTACTGACTAAGGTGATCAGTTTTATTAAGGTGTTAAAATATATTTTACAGCATTATATGGGGCATATTCAATTCTTTTGAATCCCCGCGGCATTAAAACTATTACCGTTATTACGGTAATAGTAAGCTGGATCCAACGAGAAAACTACTGTAATAATGGTATTTACGCGCACTATAACCGTAATGACGGTAATAGTGCGCGCACCGCAAGACTTTTGGCATTTTCGCCAACAATTGAATATGCCCCTATAAACATATATGTAGAATAAACTAGAAAACATCATGCAGCTGTGTGTCACTCGTCCGCAACTGCTGAGTAACTTGTAATACAATCAGGATCATTTGGCAGAATGCAAATGTGTAAATTGAGACATTTGATCTTAATGTGCAAAAGATCATTCAAAAACCCATTGTTGATTGGTAACTACAGGATACTGCACTTCTGCATTTTGTTGCTAAGTATACCCCCATTGCCTATTATAATTTAATATCATATTGTATTACTGCATTACTCCTTAGTGAGTGTATTTTTTACCACTGACATACTCAATAGACTGTGGCTGTCTCAGTTATTACATTTAGGTCATTGCTCTCTATTAGGACCCAAACAAGAAATATTTTCTTGGGCATCAGTAAAAAAGCAACAACATTATTCTAAGGAAAAAGTATCTTTTTTACAAAAGAGAATCAGTTTCAAATTAAATTTAGCAAAGTTTTATTGTATATTTGTCATTATTACAAACCAGTCTTACATACATTTATTATACATGAGTAGAATGTACAATAAATTGTATTTATTGTACAACTGTGTGGCTATTAGTGATGTCAAAAATTATAATGAGCTTAAAGACAAATGTCACAAATATTTTCAGTATTAGGAACACTGTTATAAGGCTTTCTTTAGTTCTGACAAACAATAATATACCATTTTATCTCAGTGTTTTGCAAAATTGCTGTAACTGCATCCTCATTACAAAACTCTTTAATGTGTCCTAATATCCTTATAATATCCAATAGAACATTTTTATCCAAATATTATTTTAACAAATACTAATTTACATCTCCATAGCCCTGGACCATACAATCTGAACGCAGAACAGGGTAGGAGGGTAACTTGGCCGGGGAGGTTCGGATCCCCTGACTGGGCAGCAGTGGCAACTCCTAACAAGAGGACTGTAAGGGTAGAGGTAAGAATTATAATTCACTATTTTCTCCAGTATAAAATAAGTTGCCACTGCAGCAATATGTTTCATAACTATACTCAGCTAATTTGTACAAGAACTTCTCTACAAACACATCAAGGTTCACTGGCCCTGAGGTTATGGGGCACATTTATAATAAGGCAGAAAGCCCTATGGCAATGTTTTCATTGCCCATAGGACTTCGCCCTATATCAAGGGGTCACCACTGGTGATAAAATCCGCCGGAGTTATGCTTCCCCATGCAACAACACAGTAAAGCTTATTTAACAAACATTACAGCAGTACATGTTCTTCCATATTACCTGTTATTGCCATATTACATATGTCATTCTATTATTTTTCAATGAATTCTTTTTGTGTGGAACTGAAAGACACGGTGCAGGCTTTCAGTTCCACTGCGCATGTTTGAACCGACCAGCCAGGTCACAAATGTACATATTCCCTCAGACTCACCTGGCGAACAGGTAAATTAATCTTTGCAGCTCCAGGCCAGAATCACGCAGGTAGCTGAGTATCGCTCAACTGCTCCACTGATATTTTGTTGATAAATTGTGGATACATTCTAATAACTAGTACCCTACTGCCATTTGTTTCACACAGTTTAGTTGCCTATTAATCAATTATTAATATATGTTCAGACTTGTAAGCTTATGAGAGGATATAAAAGTAGACATGTTTCAAACATGGCTGCCCCAATGTGATATCAATTAATGTTAACATGTTAATGCTCACCCATTGTAGATTTATAGCAAGACTTTATTCTTGTGGTATAAAGCGGAGTGCAGCTGTACATAGAAACAGAATTTGGTCTGCACCTTTTTTGTGTGTTTTTCATTAATTTCTTTTTATTTATGTATGTTTCTTTATTTTTAAATACTTTAGATCTAAATCTTAATACTATTGGTTTGCCTCATGCATTCTTGAATTCTTCTACTACATGAGTTCCTACCACAAATGCTGGGATACTATTCCTTAGATCTATCATCCTTTCTGTAATAAAGTTCTTTCTTATGTTGTCTATCAATCTTCCTCCCTCAAATTTAGTGTGTGCGCCCTTGTTCTAGAAACCCATTATTTTTCAAAAAACTCTATTAATACTTTTGATATAACTCAATGTTACTATCATATCACATTTGTCCCTAGTCCTCTAAAATGCACATTTTAAGCTCTTGATGTCCTTCCTGGTAAATTTTGTTATGCTACCTATGCACCATTTTAGTAGCACTTCTTAGATTTATTTTATATTTTATTATATTTGGATACAGAGCCTGTAGAACAGGAAACAATACCTGATGTGATATCTTACCAGTGACCTATAACCTGGCAATATAACCTCACTCTTCCTGCTAGTAGTATCTTTTTCTAGGCAACCCAGTATTCTATTGACTATTCCCACTGCTTGATTATATTGCTGTTTAACTGTATTAATGTGAAACCCCTCTGGTACTGGTGTTGTGCGGTCACTTACTTGGTAACCATGTTGTGATGTGGTACCCACTTTCTGTTGCCATCCTCCTCTGTTCCGGTTATGGCATGGGTGTGACATCCGTGACCAGAGAGTTTAGGTGTGCTTAGGTGTTTAAACATAATAAGCATGGAGTGTTCACTAGTGCTTGGCAGTGAATAATGAAATAATGTTGTCTATAACAATGAATTTACACTGGTTACACTGTGTGTTGGTTAAAAGTTTTTCACTTTGTTTTTCTCATTCTCCTTTCCAGCTGATAACAGACAAGCTACTAAGGAAGAACAGAGAGAAAGTGGCATATCTGAGACTCTATGAGGACTAACCAGATTGTGGCTAAAAGTCAATAAATGTTAATAGTTATTATATACTTGCCTGTGTCTGCAGCTCAACACATCCTCTTTCCAACGTTTGATGATTGAAGATTTCATTGTTACATTTCCTGTCACTGAGATGCCTAAAGCAGGAAATTACATGGTGTCCCTCTCGCTTTGGTTAGGACAATGTACACTTAAAACAATATTAGACCTACCAACAAGGCATTCAACAGTCTATCTTTGCCTTTCATACATCAGACCTTAACAACATTTGTCCTTCATGGAATTTTCCTACACGCTATACAGGCACTATATTATAATCCTTCCTCCTAGTTCTCTTCCAACAGTCTAATCTCCCCAAAATTTAATATAAAAAATGGCACAAGACAGGTATGTCCCATTTCCCTACTGATATAGGCCTTCTGTATTGAGTTTTTAGTATCTAGAATACGTGCCAACCCAGATATCAAAGGGATTCAAATAGGCCACCACAATTACAAAGTCCCGCTTTTCGCAGACAATGTAATGCTTTCTTTTACCAGCACACATACTTCCCTCACACATTTTTGGCACTCTCTCCAGTTACTAGGTCAACAATAGCAAATAAGAAGTTTTGGCATTTCACCTATCTACCCAGACTAAAAAACAATTAGAGATCACTTTTTGTGTTCTCTGAAGGCCTAATGCAATCCAGTACCTAAGCATCTCTATAACTAAACATTTTAATCAACTATTCCACTCAAATTATCTTCCACTGATTGACTCGATTGAAAGAGATTTGAAAACCTGGCACCCTATGTTGATCTCTCGGAGTCAGAATTAATGCCATAAAAATGAATGTCCTGCATCGACTGCTGTACCTTCTTCCAATGTTTCTCTGCTACCTCCCTTGACTCACTAGAAATCTCTGACCGATCTCGGCTAACGACAATCCGACAGCTAAATTAACACTGACTGTCTGGGACAAATCTAATTCTCACTAGAAGCTCTCACCATACCCTTCACCACTTACCTCAATCTGGCACCACCCAATGTTTCCCCCAGGTAAGGCCATCAGCTTTTTACACCAATGGCTTAAAGCAGGTGGGAGGATACCACCCTTAGCTGGGATGGCAGTTACTCTGTGGGATTCAACTCACTCGGGTAGACCAGAGTATATACAAAATAAGGCTTTATTACGACAGCACAACACCACAAGATGTTCACAAGGTACAGGGTAAATGATAGCATGTGCCCTCCAGCAGCCTCTTGCAGTGTCACCACCTTCCGTTTAGATAGACAGTTACCATGTCACCCAGCTTGGGTTGCTGTCTCACACAGACCCTGTCCTGGTAGGGTTTCCTCCAGCAGCATTTCAATGCCTGCCCAGAGTCCTTTTTGCTGATGTTTTGTACACCAGGATCTTCCAAGCTAGAATAGCTCTCTTGGCATTCTGCTCTCCTTATATTCTTTGCTGTATACACAGGGAGTAGGGTCCACTGTCTCAGTCCTCCCCCTTGCAGCAGGGGTCTCTCAGTGGACATTTTAAAACTTAGACATACAGTGTCTGTTACCTTGATTATACAATGGAATGGCTTGACTCAATTAGCCATTTGGCTGGACACATTAAACACTTCACGCTTGCGTGAAACAACATTACATTTGACATATTGTATCTGCAACATTACACAATCTGAGTCTGTGATACATTTTGATACAATAACATTTATATTGATACATGTTAATACATTTCCCAATGTTATTTCAGCCAGTGTATTACTGTAGAGGCACACTGGATATCATCTAGAAGGTATAACCTAATTACCTCTCAGATTACCTGTTGAGCTATCTAATTAATGTGGGCTGCCAGCTAGCTATGTCAAGTCACTCAGACATTGTTCTGTGACAAATGGTAATTACCTTAGCTAATACAAGCAAAATGACTTCTGCTGTCCTGTTATTTTCACACAATAGAGCAATATTCTTTCTATTTCTAATATATACAATATTGCAGGTAATAGCAAGGGCAAAATGTACCTAATAACATGAAATAATAATACACCGATGCTCTGGTGGATATACTTAGACTGGGCCAAGGATTAACAAGTACACTAATCTGTGAGAAATGGGTGATGAATAAAAAGTTCTTAGTCCAGTAGCACCCCGTTTCAGGTATTAACCGGTTTCTTCATATCTCAAAAGATTTTGCACCCCCCCACTTTACAGATTAATGTGAGACATATGATTTAGCGCAATCAGCGTATTTCCAATACATACAAATTATATTTTTTTATTCAGATGCAGATAAGATCAAATTGAGTGCACCTGTATTTATACTGTAAATCTCAATGGTTTCATTTTCATTCTCTGCACTTCACCACGACGCACAAAATTTGGAAACTCACCCAAATGGGAAAGAGATCTGAACACCACTTTAGAGGTAAAGGACTGGGATGCAATCAAACACAGGATGGCTAAATCCTCTATTAATGTAGCTCTGAAAGAAAATGCATATAAAATATATACCGGATGGTACTTTGTTCCAAGTAGATTGCGGAAGATGTATCCCCTGTCCTCTGACCTTTGCTGGAGAGGTTTTGGGGATATCAGCATTTTTGTTTGACATCTGGTGAAAATGCCCTCAGATAGCCCAATTCTGAGAGATGGTTATCAATTTAATCTATCAAATACCAGATTTCCAGATACCTGCTAACCCTGCCTTTCTATTCTTAAATAAATAATTTCTTCACATACTAAACATGGGGACAGACTCATCACTCATATAAGTAATGCAGCTAATATATTAATCGCCAGAGAATAGAAAAAGCGGTCCCCTCCCCCTCCCAGTAGAGTCTTTGATAATCACAGATGGTATTTCTCCTCTATGGAATATTTAAATAGCTTATTTAATGACTTATTTGATTGATTAGCTGCCTTTCAGAGCCTTTGGTTCCAATTTCATAACACTACTCTCCCAGGAACCATTTGAAAACTCAACATCTTGAACTTCCTGTCTCCCCAAATCACCCCCTTCCCTCCCTTATTCCCATATGTGTCTATCTCCTCCCCTGATTTACTCCCTTTTCCATCAATCCCAAACCCAGTTAAAATGTCTAAAAACTGAATGTTGACAACTGTGTGGGTGAATTGTGATCGAAAGGTTGTATTTCTATTAGAGATGGTCACTGACCCCGTGTTTTGGTTTTGGATCTAGATTACCTTCGTGTTTTGGTTTTGGCAAAACCGCCCTTGCATGTTTTGGTTTTGTTTTGCAATTTTGTTTAAAAATCAATTTTTTGGGGGCTAAAATAACCTAATTTAGTGCTCCACCTGTTTCTTGGATAAGTAAGGTAATTCTAAAGCTAATAAATTATCAAAAAAAGTTTAATCCCTGGTAGGCCGTCCTTAATTCTACACACAATCCTGATGGTCTTCCTCTCCATCTTAGCCTTGTTATGGACTGGAATAATATCAGGCCTAGTGGGCAGTTCCCACGAAGGCCTGGGCACGTGACTTAGCCGAGTCAGGATCATATGATGCTTAGAGAATAAGAACACAAGGCAATGGATCTGCTTAAAGTACTTCAATGAATATGAGCATAGTACATATCAACACATAATAAACAATGCAGCAAATAGTAATGAAATGTTAGAGATAAGCAGATTGTTATATATAACAATACAATGGTTAAGCATTAAACATGGCAGTACTGCAAATCACAAGGAATATATATATATATATATATATATATATATATATATGGGACATAAATGCAAGTATCAATAAAACACATAGAATATGTATTGCTTCCACTGAGCACAGAAGGAGTCCACGGCTGACTACTAGCAGGGTTCTGTGCACGTCAGAATATGTAAGTTAGTCACGGCAGGGCGTGGCAATGGTTTTGTATTTGGCAGAAGTCAGTATGCAGCATAGATGTTGATTAGCTGTGACAAGACATGACAAGGAAAGAGACCAGCAAAGTTCTGTACATAGATAGTGCTACCAGCACTTGGTTGATGAAGCAGGTTCACCCACAGGGAATCCAACAGGAGAGTTCAGGAATACACAGGCGTCCATGGAGTCAGGCTAGCAAACAAGTTGCACTGACAATGAGCAGGTGTCAGTGCTGAGTTTAAATAGAGCAGGTTTGAATGACCCGCCCTGAAAGTGAGTCATGTGATCCACAGGAGAACAGAGTAGACAGGGAAAGTAGCAAACCTGGACAGGATTGTTACAAGCCAAGGCAATGCAGCCATCGTCTTTGGGTTTATATTACACCCTACACTTATAGTTAAATATAAAAATAAATGGACAAAGGCAGTTTAGTTTCTGTCTGCATCAGCCCCACCTCCACTTGCAGTTAAATAGAAAAAAAACAGCCGGTATAGACTGTACAATAAAAATAGAAATGTTGAAAGGCAGTTTGGTGTCAGTCTGTATGAGCCCCCCCCCCCTCCCTCCACTTGTAGTTAAATAGAAAAAAAAATAGCCGGTATAGACTGTACAATAAAAATAGAAATTGACAATAGTAGTTTGGTGTCAGTCTGTATAGCCCCCCCCCCCCCCTCCTCCACTTGTAGTTAAATAGAAAAGAAGATGGCCAGCATAGACTGTACAATAAAAATAGAAATGGACAAAGCTAGTTTGGTGACTGTCTGTATCAGCCCCCCCTCCCCCGTCCACTTGTAGTTAAATAGAAAAGAAGATGGCCAGCATAGACTGTACAATAAAAATAGAAATGGACTAAGGTAGTTTGGTGATTGTCTGTATCAGCCCCCCACCGCCCCCATTCACTTGTAGTTAAGTAGAAAAGAAGATGGCCTGCATAGACTGTACAATAAAATAGAAATGCACAAAGAAGACGGCCTGTCGTCAAGCCAAGGCCCAGTTCAGCGGACTACTTGCTGACCAATAGCTCCTTGCAAAGGTTCACATCTCGCTCATTTTGAAGCAAAGAATCAATGTATGTCTTAAACCTTCGATCAAGCACAATTGCCAAAACGTAGTGATCCGAGTTCAAGATTTTAATTACTCTTGGATCATTGCGAAGTGAATTAAGTACTTGATCTACAAGGCCAACATACTTTGCGGAATTGCTTTCTTTCATCTCCTCCTTCAGTTTCTCAAGCTGCTTTTCCAATAGTCGAATTAAGGGAATTACTTGGCTCAAGCTAGCAGAGTCTGCACTCACTTCACACGTCGCAACTTGAAATGGTTTCAGCACCTTGCACAGCTCAGAAAGGGTTCCCCACTGTGCAAGAGTGAAATACATTCCCCTTCCTTTCCCAATGTCATGGCTTGTGCAATACGCTTGTATGGCTTTGCGCTGTTCCTCCATCCTCTGAAGCATGTACAGGGTGGAATTCCACCTAGTTAACACCTCTTGCTTAACTTGGTGGCAGAGCAAGTTAAACTGTTCTTGGAGCTGCTGCAATCTCCTACATGCTGTGGCAGAATGCCTGAAATGCCCTGAAATTCTACGGGCCACCGAAAGTATATCCTGCACCTCACAGTTATTTCTTAGGAAGCTCTGCACCACCAAGTTTATGGTGTGAGCAAACCATGGAATGTGATGGAATTCAACCAGCTGTAATGCTCGCACTATATTATTGGCGTTATCAGAAATGACATATCCTGGGGAGAGTCCAAGTGGTATAAGCCATGTATCAATCACATCTCTTAATTTTCGTAACAAATTATCAGCTGTATGCCTGTTAGTGAAGCTGGTGACACAAAGAGTGTCCTGCCTGTGACAAATGTTACGTAGTGGTGTACATGCTGCTGCTGTTCCTGCTGGTGAAGGTGAATGACCAACTCTGTGGGCTGTCACAGTCATATAGTCTTTAGTTTGACCACTTCCACTTGTCCACATATCTGTGGTTAAGTGGACAGTGGGCAGAATGGCATTTTTCAGCGCAATCTCTACATTTTTACACACTTTTTGATATGGTAGTGGAATAGCTTTACAGGAAAAATTGTGTCGCGATGGAATTTTGTAACGCGGACACAAAACCTCAACTGTGAAAAGCCAGCTGCGTTTATTGTGGATATTGGACGCAGATCTAACACTAACATAGTAGCCATGGTGTCTGTGATTCACTTGGCAACCGGGTGACTGCTGTCATATTTGCTTCCCCTAGCAAATGATTGTTTCATAGTTAATTATTGCAATGTAGGACTGCTCTTTTTCTTGGCCTTCTTCTGGGATGAAGATTCACCTCCAGCAACAGCAACAGGAGCAGCAGAATGTTTTCTTCAGAGGAATCAATTATAGTGCAGGAGTCATCCAACCTTACTAAGTGGGATGCAGGGCTAACTCCGAGCGCTACTGAGGATATTGATGAGGATGGTGTTGTGGGTGTATTTTGTAGCTGTCGGGATGTCAGTGACCGAAGGGTCCTAGCTGATGATGGAGTGCTTCTAATTTTTTTTGAAGAACTTTCAGCTTTTCCCAACACCTTGTCATGAACTCTCGTCAAATGGCGTAACATGGATGAGGTTCCAAGATGGTTAAGGTCCCTCCCTCGACTGACTGTGGCTTGACATACACTACAAATGGCTATACAACTGTTGTCAGGATTTGGGTAGCAATAATTCCACACATAAGAAGTGGGTTTTTTTGTTTTGTGCCCAGGCATGACAATGGCCCTTTTATTGCTACGTGCCAGAACTGCTGCCACTGGTGCAGACACAAACAACCTCATCCTCATCAACATCCTCATTAGCGCCCTCATCGCCTACACAAATCTCCCCCTCGTCCTCTTCTAATTCCAAAGTGGCATCCTCAATTAGTGTAACACCGGCTACACTCGGACTGTTCAGGCACACATCAGCAGAAAAGCTGAAAGGGCCCTTCTTTATGGGTACACTATCAGAATGCTCATGATTACACATATCACTGGTGAATGGACTCTCCACAGGGATTGGTGTCATTTCTGATTCTGAGCATTTATTTTCCTCTAATATCTTACTGTTATCTTGCAGCTCGGCTTTCACACGTAATAGTAGTTGTGCACCACTTTTGGACTCAAAATTACTTGGTCTTGCTTGGTCACGAGTGACCGTACAAGAAGAAGGCTCAGTAACAGTTTTCAATCTGTCACTAATAGGGAAAGCTGAAGGCCTCATTCTTTCTTTGCCACTGCGTGTGTAGAATGGCATTTTGGCAATATTTTTTTTATCGGCAGTTAACTTTTGATCAATTACAGTTCTTTTTCACTTCAACACGGTAGCATTTTTTTTGAGGTGTGCTTTTTTTCCTGATTTAAAAAGACTATGTACTTTTACATAGGCTTTACCAGATGACGTACAGGGAAGACTACCATCAGGACTGGTGCCAGCACCTGCTTGCTGATCCTGCTCATATGTGGACTGCTGTGAATCCATTTTAATGAGCCCAAAGCACTTGTAGTGCAAAATATTACATAGATAGTGCTGCTAGATTAGACTTTCAACACCAGGAAAAGTGTGGTTTCACACTGGGGAATATGGGACACCCCAAAGCACTTGTAGTGCAAAATATTAAATAGATAGTGCTGCTAGATAAGACTTTTGTCACACACCGCTCCCTTAATCAGGTCCCGGCTCTGTGACTTTCTCTTTAAGAACCATGATTCTGCTTGCTACTCCTTCAGACCTTACTTTCACAGGTGTTCCCAGCTACTGTGATCTGGACCACTCCCTAAACCTTATTGGTCTTGGAGCACTATATTAACCTCCCAAGGTTATGGGCTTATTGCCTGATCTTCGTGTTACTCAGTCTACCTTGGTCTAGGCTAAATCTCCTACTGCTGTTACCTGTGTGCTGGACTTCTACATCTACAACCACCATACCTGGTACTTGTAGTTCCACACTGTTTACTGAATCTCCTGCTGCTGTTACCTGTGTGCTGGACTTTTACATCTACAACCATCATACCTGGTACTTGTAGTTCCACACTGCTTACTGAATCTCCTACTGCTGTTACCTGTGTGCTGGACTTCTACATCTACTACCACCATACCTGGTACTTGTAGTTCCACACTGCTTACTGAATCTCCTACGGCTGTTACCTGTGTACTGGACTTCTACATCTGCACACTGAACTGTCTCGTGAGTTGCCTATTACACCTGCACTCATATTGATTGGCTCAACTACCTCTCTACTCGGCTGCCTGTATGCTCTACTGAACTACAATCAAGTTACCTTGTCATCTGTGGTTCTATGTTTGGCACGGCTATTCTTATTACTCTGCTGATTATTAGTTGCTGGACTGTTGTTAAGAATATATTGCCAAGCTAGTCGCCAGTTCCGTTATTCAAGTTGTGTGCGTTCATCCTCCACCATCCACTGCTAATAACATCTAAGTAGTGGCAAAAGGGATCCATAAACTATCCATAGCCGTGACAACTTTCAACACCAGAAAAATTGTTGTTTCACACTGGGGAATGATGACAGCACAATGAGATTGGAAACTGGCAGATCTAATTTACCCCAAAGGAACACTTTGGGGTTGTTGTATTAACAACAACCCTGAGGTGACAGGGCTTCTTACAGCAGGGTTTCATTTCAAAAACACCAGAACCCTGTCTCTCACCTACCTCTCATCATGCATAATGCAACCCAAGAAATTCTGTCACCCTCGTATTCTCATGAATGTCTTCCTGTATTGTTTGAATGGTTGAAATATAAATGTATGAACTTATAAAGCATATTTTCTAAACTATTAAGTGTCCTTCCAAGCAGTGGTGATGAAAACGTTTAACACAGTAACAGTGATATTTAAATATTTGATGACTGATGTACAATAAATATCAGTACAGTAATCTGTAGTAACGTAGAATAAAATATAGACGTAACTTGATAATCGTTTGTACTTAAGTTGCAAGTAAGCAGTTCAGCAGTTATTAATTAAGCTAGAAAAGTAGGAATCTGTTAAGCTCTGGTCTAGTAAAGCATATTTTTCATCATGCCGTAGCCAAGAAATGCCACAATCCTTGCTTTCTAATTGTATATAATATGGGGACAATTTAATAATTGTTTATTAAAAAATAAAAGAAATATATTTTATTCTTTTCTGTGTTTATATCTGCACTTAGAGAAAGAATAAGAGATGTTATAATTCTGAGATTAAGAAATAAAAATAGAGATAGTGGGTTATTGTTGGTTGTAGAAATCAATGAAATTGCTGAGAAGTTTCACAAGAATCACGTTTTGCAACCAAACAAGCCATGTTCCATATGAGCAAGTAACGATCATACAGTCTTCCAGTTCTGTGTTTGCCTCTGTACTGTTTTTTTTAATATTGCATTTTGCAGAATTTATAGTCTCTATATAGGGCTGGGACATTCACGGTTTCTGCTGTATGACGTGGTAGAGGTAAGAATACAGATCACTATACTCCTGTATGATGTATTTCTGCATCCAGTTGCCTACTTGTGTCCTTTTTATTATGTTAATTTTTATCTTATTGGGTGACGTAATGTCATATTTATGTCTGTATGACCAATAGGATTGTGCCACAGGCATCCATATGATTAGGACAGACAATTGTGTAGGGTAATATATTAAAATTATGCTTTTTTCAAGATACAGAGCATAAGAATGGAATAACATTAATCTTTGTTTTAACATTTCTTTTTGAATTGTTTTAGATGCTAGTTGCAATAAGTGATATTTAAATAATACCATTTAAAAAAAACATGTGTATCTATAGTTATACCAGCGCTACTATTTTGTTTTTAAAAATTAGTTTCTGTTTACAAGCCCAGTACTTGTTTATTCAGATAGCTGCAGGTATACTGATAGCATATTACTATATCCTGCATAGGAGTAATCATTTATATCTCCTACCAGCGCTTGACCCTTTTCTTGTGTTTGTGATATCACATTATATTAGAAAATGAATATACCGTATATATTCGAGTATAAGCCGACCCGAATATAAGCCGAGGCACCTAATTTTACCACAAAAAATTGGGAAACCTTATTGACTCGAGTATAAGCCTAGGTTGGGAAATGCAGCAGCTACTGGTAAATTTCTTTAATAAAAAAACTTGTCAGCTGACCCAACGTCACTCTGTGTGCAGGATAGACTGTTATAATAGACCATTATGCTAAATCAATCGCTAACACTAACATCAAATAACACTAACTTTTTCAGACACTGTGGTACACTATTCAGAAGAGCATACAACTCAAACTTCAGGACAAGTCAGGCAGAGTAAACAAATACTTAGAATACCAATTTATAGGAAATAAAACTGTAACCTTCATGATCTGCACTTGTACAGAAATGTTCTAGAATTGAATGGAGCTCATTGATGCACTGCCAACACTCACAGATTCACAAGTGTATGTGCCACGTTATCAGCACAGTAAGAGACACTCCTCTATCATCCCACACCTCACTCAAAGGGAACTAACTGTTCAGGAAGTACATGCTTTTCTGTATTAAATAGAACATTATGCAGCAGCTATATTACACACAATACCTAACATACACGTCCTTTATATATACAGTGTCCTCACATTAACGGTTTACTAGCCACTGATTACACAATCACGCAGCCCTCTAGGAATCTTGTGGATAAACAAAGGCTGCTTATAAACAAAGGACTTCAGTACTACTGAAGTCCTTTGTTTATAAGCAGCCTTTGTTTATCCAAAAGATTCCTAGTTCTTTGTTTATAAGGAGCCTTTGTTTATCCACAAGATTTCTAGAGGGAGAGAGATCTTTCACTTACCTCCGCAGTGGAACGCATGGATCACTACATTTTGGAAACCGTGCTTAATTCTAGGTTTAAGCCATATGTAATGTCTTTCTTTACAACTGACACAAATGTTCACAGTTGCAAACAGCTCCTTGGGGAGCACACTGTTGGCTCAAGTCGCACATGATACGTCCTCTGCTCCAGCTTCTCCTGCAAATACTACTGCCAGAAAAAAACTTCCCTTTTCTCAGAGTCACAATGATGATGAGTCAACACAGCACACCAAAGTAAAAGGTTGATATGACATCAGGTGAGGCTTAAAAAAAATGCCAAAATATATTGATACCCCTGCCATGTTTCCATCTGATACACCTTGTATTAGTAGAATGGTGGAGGATTAATTTAATGGTAATGTACAAATTAGCATCTCAGACAGTCCTTTTGAGTTCTGGGAGGAAAAAAAGGGCAATTTCGAGCCCCTTATACAAACTAGCTATTGTATATTTAAGCTGTCCACCCTCCAGTGTGTACTCGTAAAGAGTGTTTAGCACAGCCGGGAATATTGTGAGTTATAGTCGAAGGAGACAACTTCCCAAAAATGTAGAATTTTAAAATTAACTACAAATTGTATAAGGAATACCGTTCTAAAGTTAGTATCCATATGGGGTGAACTAATATTGTGTGAGGATGATCTTGATATCAGTTGTGAAGATACCGGGATTTCTGGCCCAATTCTACCCACTTCACTCTGGCTGGCCACCCATGGGTGCATTCCTAAGTCAGGGAAGCCTACCCAGTACCTTCTAACATTCCTATTAGTCACTCAGGCAAATGCAGTTAGAAAGAAGAAGAAGTTGATCACAGTTAGGCAAATGCCCATTAGTAAATTGTTAAAATCCCTATCTAGTCTCCAGTTTAGCAACCAACAACCAATATGTTCTCTTTTGTGGGGCTCAAACAAATCAAGCACTTCAGCCACAAAACTGGCATTCCCTGTCGCTGAAGCACTTGGTTTGTTATACTATGCAAGTCCTTTTTAACATATGGGTGGGAGGGTGCTTGGGCCCAAGGACAATTCCAGTTTGCTCTATTTTACATTTTTGTCTTGCTTTATCATCTTCTGTTAAATGCTACGCTGTCAACAGCTAAGCATTCATTTGGTCAATTTTCAGAAGTCAACAATATTAGTTCGACAATTAAGGTGTCCACAGTATTATTAGGTTGACAATTCAAATGTCAACAGTATTATAGGGTTAGGGATACTATTGTCAACCTAATAATGATGTCTACATTTGAACTTTCGACCTAATAATACTGTCAAAATCGTTATTGTCGACTTTACACCCCTGTCTATATTGGGGTGTCTACCATATAAATGTTGATCATGTAACTGTTGAACATATATATCACGCCCAGGTGGGAGGGCCCAAGGACAATGCCTTCTTGCAGTATTTTACATTATAGCCTTGGTCTACAGATGCACAGTAGTGATGTCACTGTCCATCTAATTATTGCCACTGCTGTCCTACTTGGTCTATCTTCTTTTCTAAAATGACAAATTAATTGATCTAGACATCTGGGATGAGGATGATAATAAGGCTAATGGCATTGTCACCAGTAAGATAGATGACCACTGTTAACCAAATGCCCATTAGTACATTTTATTTAAATCCCTATTTATTCTCCAATTCAAAACACATGAGAATTTTTGGGCAAAAGCAAAACCAAAACAAGAAAATAGTTTTATAGCCAAAGCCAAAGCCAAAACAATAACATGCTTTTAGAACCAAAACCAAAGCCAAAATACAGGGGTAGCTCAGATCTCTAAAATTAATACTGAAAGGCATAAAGAAGCAAGTATGAGAAAATGGAAATAGTTTATTTTCTATGATTTTTTTTTAAAGCAAAGTGATTTACATTAAGGAGACATGTAATTACAAAATCAAAGGGTATTCTTAGTAAACAAGCATAGTTTAAGAGAATATATGCCAGCAATAGCATTCAGTGATGAAGGTGTGGGCAGGTCACCCAGGAATACATAAGAATCTGAGCAAATGTTTCTGGAGAAAGGTACTATGCTGGTGCTAGTTGTTTTTCTACCATATTTATATTGTTGTGATCCATATGCTGCTTTTATTCGACTAGGTGAAAAGAGTTGAAGAGATGCACCATTACCACACAATTGCATATTTTTGACCAAAAGATTATTAAGCCTGCTACCACGTCAAGGTAGACTCTTGTAGCAGGGCCCTAACCTATCCTACCTAACATTATTCTTTATCTTCTAAGAGTCTATTTCTTTTTTATTCAATCTTTGCTAAATTTTATCATAGTTTTTACTAAAATGTTATTATATCTGACATTATTGTAATCTGTTCAGTACTCTCACATCTTCCTAATTAGCCCTCATATTCCCATAGTGCTTTATGCAATACAATATTTTATTTTCAAGTAGCCTGATTGATCTTCTTATTGGCTGCTTTAATACTCTAATATATTTTATTCTGTTTAGTTCAATCTACTTACATTGTCTTCTTCTGATGTATCCTAACATAAACTAATATTACAGCTACGTATAACTTTGTTTCTATCAATTCATTAAAGATATGAATATAGTCTACTTCAGTTGCTACTTGCTATTTTAATCATCTTTTTTCTGCTGTACTGCATGCCATATTTTACTATAATATATTATCTATCCTATATAATGGCTTTACATTGTTCCTATCATATATGATCTTATTATAGCTGAGTATTTGTGAAATAAGAGTCATTTAGTTTAATCGTTTGGCCAAAAATACATCTGAAAAATCTAGAAAAGTCCCTGCAATCACCGCTGGGCATTGTGTATGACTATTTAATTTTAACACACTTCTCTCAGTCTCTCTAGGATGTATTTACTCTTATAATGTTGTATCTGTGTCTACATGTTTAGCTTTATACTCTATTTCTAATAATAATTTTCTGATTAATTAATTTTGATTATTTTTGATTGGTGTTGCTGAAATATTTTGTTATGATTTTGTAATAATGTGATACTCTACAGTAAGCAGAAAGGAAATTGAAGGGCTGAGGCGGGTTACAGAGATGACACGGTTTTCTGGCATATCTCCTTATCGCTTCGCCATGATGGTTTTTACGTTCTCTTTGCCAAGCCCAGTGGTCTTCGGCTCTCATCACCTAATAAGAAACAAAAGAAAAAAACTGTGATTCTTTTGGCTCACAGTCTGCTAGTTGGACATCTATGCTCTAGAATAGAGGTGCACATCTTGTGGGGTTCAAAAACTGTTTTCCGGGACTGACACATATGCAAAACATACTATTGGGAATCACATTTTTGTTGACCACCATTGCTCTGGAATACAATGCTTTCACTTCATATTGACAATAGAAAAATGTTGAAAAAAGCTTTCCATGCACAATGAGGAAAATATTCCCTTTTTAATTTAATATCCCTGAAAAATGTTTGACCTTTTTCCAAGTGACAATATGCACAGCCCTGTGAGTCAATGCTTTACCCTTTAGATATTCAGAGCATGGTACTAGGAAATACTAAGAGACACCCTGACCTACATAGGAACAATTTCATTTTGTTTATAGTTCCTTAATGTTGGGTAGTTTACTGTTTTCACTTGCAGAGAATCCCCTAGAAAGATCAGTATCCCACTTGTCTTCATGCTCATATGTAGTTGTTTTTACCTCAAATATTCACAATTTATTATTTACCACTCAAAGGTCCATCAGTAATTATTTACCACTCAATGCCCATCGGTAGCTATTTAACTGTCAACTGTCAATGTTCATCAGTAAATATACAGTACAGTATCGTCACATTACTGCTACCTCCTGGTTCTCTACTACAGCCGCCTCAATCTCTGCTGTGTCCTAGTCTTTTCTTAGAAACACTACCTGCACAGCTTTCTGTGTCACATAATGTGTGCTCTTCATTGCATTCTAATTGAGCAAGGTCAATAACAATTTAGAATGTGAGAGAACTCACACTTATGTTGGCTTGATATTAAGCACTACTAGGTAGGTATTACAATTAATCCACCACTGTGCCAGCTAATCCTATATACTATAACTGTGTCAGGAGAACCCAAATACATTACACAGTACAGTGCATACAAGAGGTGTTTTTCCGCTAAACCCCATAGTGGACCATGAATTTCTTCTACTTCTACTTCTCATACTATTTTACACACCTCTTCACATTGCTCCAGAGTTACAAGTGTTCGGAGCTGCATTCTGTTCCACAAGGCGTCAGTATTCTTCAGGAACATCTTCAATGGTATAAGTCGTTCAGCATAGGAACAGATTGTGTGGTACCAGCGCTCTTCCTCCTCCATTTTATTTGCAAGCAACCTACAGAAACAGAAGACCATAACATGTTTTAATTGCTAAGCTTATAGAAGAACTGCCATATATTTATAACTGATGATGATGATATTTCACAGTTCCTTTTCTATTAAGTGCAGGCTATGAATAGATTGTGGTGTGCAAGAGACAGAGAGTGTATTTATCATAGAGGTAGAGCCCTTTTCTGGTGGAAATGCTCTAAAGAGATCTTTTTACTCTGCTTAATGTATTAATGAGATTTCCACCAACAATAACCACTCCAGCGATAGTCTAATTTATAATGTATCCAAGTATCCAACATTATTCCTGTTCTATTAGAGCAACTCAGGACGGCATTAACAGAAAGAATGCATTGAAAAATATCATTATCAAATAAACTTTTACTGAGAATTGTTATGGGCTATTGTTTTGGCGCCAGAAATATATAATACTTTATTGCGAGGGGGAGTAGATATAATATAGCATATTTCATATATAGGGGCGTATATTTCTTCATCTCTTATTTACATTTTTATTGTTATTCTAACAATATTGAGTACAAAAATAACAGACAGAAAGATAACAACAAACCAAACAATTGAACATATACAGGGTCAGAACTAAACACTAGATATAGTGAAAGCCTAGTGAATTATCCTCACTATGTAGCTCACTAGTGGCTATAACAAACATATGGATCCAACTCAAAATACATTAAGTTAGGAGTACAATTGTTTGTCTGTGTGATTGTTATAATATATGATTGCATGAGCGAAGCAAGAAAGGGTAGGGGGGTTATCAATAAAATGAGGAGAGGGTTGTTTAGCAAGAGGGTGGGAGATTGGGAAGGACAGAGGAGAAGGGGCAAAAGCCGGGAGTTTGCTTTATTAGCTATAGATATGTTTATTGTGTTCCTGGATTGTATGTGGTGAGGTTTTTTGTTGAACCATGTTTCCTAGTTACATGCGTGTGCTGGGTCCCCGTATGTGCTCAGCAGAGAACAGGGGTATCTACGATAAGTAACTTTTACCACTCTCTATCACAGCTGAGTATCTCTCAGCTGCCACGGTGATAAATTAATGTTGAAGCACTGAGATAAGTATATGTATATTGCCACAATAAACTGAGATAAAATATTAGACTTCTGGCCATGATAAGCTTTTCAATATTAAATATACCCCAGACTGCTGTCCCATAGGACTGAAAGCTATCTATATTTCTTTTATAGCAAATTAGGTAGAGTGAAGGGAAATCTTTCTCATTATGTTTTAAATAGTCTGTACATTGCTGTGCCCTGAAATCACACCCATAGTTCCTGTGTCATTTAGGCTCTTTAGTTTAGTTCAAACACAATATCCTTTATTGTTTGGACATACAGTAAATGATTTGCTTGGTGACTATATAATCCATGACCCAGGCTAACATGTTCTTCTGGGGCATATTTCAGTTGTATATGACTAGTTAGCGAAGGTTAATACTTACAGTGCGGAGTAAAAATTGACACCGGTGTATTCCTTCACAGATAGGCCGGCTCTCCGGAAGTACACCAACACCATTGCCAGTAAGTACTAGAATACAAATACCAGTTACATAGTCAGAATGGAGAAATGCATGTGTACATACTCTATCAGACCTATTGTCCGCTGGCTCTGTTTCATTTCCTTCAGTAAAAGGGTGTGTTTCCGAGTATTGGGAGCATGGTTGTAGGATTTGGGGACACCACCTCCAAATAATCAGACATTACCTTTCACTATTTCAGTTTGCACTACCCTGGTGAAAGGTAATACCAGACTGATCACTATATATTACATACTATTGAGTATAAATATAAGAAAACAGTAAATGCTTAAGTAACATTGAAAGAAATACCTTGTCCGACATTCTCAGGCATGAATCCATTTCCAGAAAGCTGTAGATGGCAGGTGCCTCTGCAATGATAAGTAGGAAATGTTCAGTCGTTATATGATATAGTGGGGAATATTTATATCAACTTTTTGCAGGTAACTGTGAAGAAGAGTTGGTGTCGCCCATAGCTGCCATTCAGACATTTCATTTCATCTATAAACTAATAGAAAATGACAGCATCTCAATGATTGATATGGACATCTGCTTTTCTACACAGTTACCTATAAAATTGTATTCAATATGTTATAAGTTTAGTAATGTTGCATATTAGACAAAACATTCCAAAGGAATTTTGTCATACTAAAGTTGAAATCACATTGTGATGTGATGGGTTTACTCTGCCACCTTGCTTTATAGGGTTTGCTGGTTGTCAGAAGCTAGTTATCACTCACTACTCTGACTGGCACGAATTGGCCAAAACACAAACTCACCAACTTTCAGTGCTAACTAGATACCAATGTGATATCCCCAGTTGTAGGAGGGTATAGCTGTCACCACCAGGCTGCTTTACAGGCACCTTGAGCCACTCATGCTTCTTGTGATTGTGTAGCTGCTGCCGCACATCTTTACTGGTTGTGCTGATTGAATCCTTTCTGACCGCCTACTGTGAATCAAGACTGCAGGGTAGCGGGACAGTGCTGACTAAGGACTCTGGGCTCCATGCAGGATAGCCCAGGATGGATTAAATGGACTCTTTCATCTGTTGTACCACAACACAGCAGGGACAGGTGCCTCAAAGGAACTAGCAGCCTCTTACTTGTAATGGTATTTATTGGGTCAAATACCTCCTTTAATTGCATACATACACCACAAGAATGTAGTGATGCTTGTCCCCTCTCTGCACTGCAAACTTTTATCCTGGGCCCAGAAATATAAACTCTATATACCCCACCCAAAGATTGTCCTTAAGAACTAAGACCCCCTCCCAGCCAAATTTGACTTTAGGAAAGTTGGATCTCGAGATAGATAATTATATTTATTTTTACTTACAAATACTTAATGCGCCTAATGGACTGACCCAACAAATAATTTCTTCTGGTATTATTTTTGGAAAGTGTGATATTATTTGAAGATATAGCTATTGTTTTTATATTTCATCATTTATGTTGACAATTCTGTTTTGCTGTTTCCCCTCTACATGTATTGTGGCCCTTTGTATCATTTCTCCATGTTCACCATTATACTAAAATATAAAAAATAGTTGAAATGTTTCTCTTTCTAAACAAGAAGCTTCGTGGACTCCATTGTCTTGGATTTGGCTACCAATCAAAATATTTCATTATGAAATATATAATGTGATTTGGAAGAAAAAATCTCAATTTTCCACAGACAAGATATTAGATATAGAAGCATTTCAAGAATGTTCCCATTGAAATCCCTTGAGTGGCGCATACAGATGATGGACACCATGGTTTATAAAGGGACTTGTGTACTGCAACCTGAATATGGGGCATTCTCATTAGAGGCGCATTTGGTTCTTAAAAACAGCGTCTGTCAATGCCTAAGGTGATATTGTGTGATAAGCTGATAGTTGTACACGTTCTACATCACACTTTAAAATTAGTTGTTTTTGCAAATTAATACATAAATATCCCCCCATCGGTGCTTGTCCTACTGCTTACATTTTTCTGCCAGATTTCCCATGTACCATAGCATCAGTGTGGATGCATTGTACATATACAAACTTATTATATGCCAAGTGTCTATTATGGTCCTAATAAATGTTTGTTTTGTTAATAAATATTAATACATGTTAAGACAATAAGTCATACCCAGCAATATGTAAAGTGCAGCTTTCTCCACTTGTCCCAGGCTAGGAGAATGGTCAGCGGAGCAATGTGGGCTCTGGTCTCCCTGTAGTTTTCTTCTCTTTGCAGGGTTCAGGTTGTCTTCTGTTGTCCTGTTATGATAAATCCTTCTCTTTTATATAGAGTAATAATGAATGAATACTTATTTACAAATTAATTACAAGGGAAGTGATTAAACATCATAAATGCACCCTGTAATTCAATGCTTTTATGCAGAATTGCACCTATCTCCTAACCCAGCACATGAGGGCCACATGCTGCTTTTGTGAACTGCAGATGTAAATTGGACATGGAGCAACATTGCAGCATTGTACCATGGAAATACACATGGTGAGAAGAATAAAAATATTTCTTCAAAATCCTGCTACTAACATTTTAGAGCCTCCTCCTTTAATTTTAACTTTTCACTTGTTCTACCAGAATACGACTTGTTCCATCCTCAGTAAAAATTTAATTTCACAATTCTGCTACTAAACCTTTAAAACCTTCTCCTTTAATTTTAACATTTTCGTCCCAAAGTACTACTTGTTCCAGTTTTATTAATGTTGTAAATGATTAATGAGAGTGAGAGGGCACTAGACTGTCAGTATTTCATGTGTTATTTTTGTGTATTTATATCACATGGGTATTGGGGCATATAATGCACATTCCAACAGCAAATGCACCTGGATGGTTATAAAGATGTCCCAGTGAAAGTATAGCAGCAACTCCCAATTACTGGCACCCCCTGAGAACCCATAAATATCCAATAGTTTTACAGGTGGAAAGAAACTCTGCAGCCACCCGCAAGTCAGGTAATTCCCCCATAAATGTGTAGTATGCTTCTTCCTTTCACTCTCATTTAAATATTTTATCCCACAAAATGAGAGCTAATTTCTGCATATGGACGCATTTTGAGAGTCATATAGGCAGACTGAGTGCATGGATGCATGTTTTATATTTACTTACATTTTTAGGAAGAATATTTGATCTATATCTGTCTATACCAAACTTTATTTCACAACTATCACTCAGTTAGTGATATTGGGCCTGATTCATTAAGGAAAGTAAAGCAAAAATTGAGTAACTTTTGACCTTGGCAAAACCATGTTAAAATGCAAGGGGAAGAAAAATACTGGCTGTTATTTCATGTAGCACACAAATACTTGATAGCTTTATTTTTACACTGACATTTAAAGTTGATCTAGGACATGGCCTACCCTAATTATAAATCTGTCCCCATGTTTTACGTTTACATCCCCCTCCAATGCAACATGGTTTTTCCAAGGTGCAAAGATATCATTTTTTTGCTTTACTTTGCATAATGAATCAGGCTCATTGTGTGTCTGCATAATATTTCACACAACTATACTCACAGCTACCATCACAATGTTTTTAGTCTCTTACCACCGTGACCCCTTTTACTACTCCTCCCATAACCTACAATTTGTAGTGACTGACTCATTGCACTTACCTCCTGTCCATTCTCAGCAACTCCGTCACACCCAGCAAAGAACGAGGTCAAAGAAATTTTTTAAAAAGAAGTTGTGGGTTAAAATGGGCAATAAACTGAGAAATTATGGGAAAATCAGGAAGGAACACAATACTATACAAGACTAAAGACTTAACAACTAAACTAAATGAAACTACAATGTTTCTTATAAATGTTATACTACAGATAACTGATCTAAATACAAATATACTATGTAATAAAATCTAAATAAAGATATATATAAATGTATGTATAAAATAAGTTATGTAGTATACAATACACAGATAATAAATCGATCAGTATAGCAATGAATCCAAGGTTCGCCAGTCACAGTGATGTGTGAGCTGTCTGCCACCAGAGCTCACGGCCAGTTTGAATATATACAACTGACGTCACCTTGACCACCTGCCATGCAGTGATGATGACTGAGGTTCTAATGCTGTTGCCATGGTGTCAGCTAGACTTAAAGGGCCACTAGAGCTAAATTGTTGCATTATATAAATGAACTAATAGTAACATTTACACATACATATCTATCTAATCTATCAACTCTGTTTAGGAACCTAACACAAATTTGGAAGTGAAGTGGTTACAGTTGAAGACTTTGTTATATACACACCAGTCTTTCTGTTTTGAGCACTATTGAAAGTTACTGCAGCTAATCTAGTGTTATCTAAACAACTTAAATTAACAGTATTAATTAATCTATTTTAGGTCCCTGACCATGGCCACTTTTGCTTGATTCATAAATGGTATCAGCAGTGGTTGAACTAATGCCACTGCAGAGGGTATGGCTGCTACGGGCAGAGCCAGTTTAAGGGTCACATTGGGCTGGAGCTGATAAGTCTAAAGGGTCTATTGAGAGAAGTGTCGCCCAACCGGAGAGGGTGTGGCCAGGGAGTGCATAGTTAATGCCTCCCTCCAACCACCTGCATCTCCCTCCCATCTTCCTTAACAGGAAGTGTACAGCACTAACTGGTTCACTCAGCATTTAAGGAAAATGAAAAGTGAGAAATATGTCGCAACTGCCCCCCATGTGGGCACAATACATTGTTTACAGAAAAACTAGTAAAACGAGCAAAATATAATATGGGGGACACTTTTCACCTTAATAGTTGTGTAACCTTACCTTTCATTCAGAATCCTTGTCTACACAATGAGAGTAACATAAATGTTTATTATTTAATGGTTTTATGGTAACAGTATTGCATTCAAATAATATAGCTGATTCCTTGTTGCAGTGTTTAGGCTGATTCCTGTATCACTTCTCAGAAAATATATCTCATTTTCACATCTTATTGAAGGGGTAATGCTTTATAATTCACTTGCAACAATTCAACACTATGACAGTCAATCTGGATATACACTACAGAAATATTCTCCCAATGCAATATCATTATCGATTTTACCAATAACTGAAAGTCCCAATCAGCATGTCCATTCATGCGTACACACTATACATATCTTACATGATTTACCGTCAGATCTGTGATTTTCGTCTATTATACCCATTGTCTCAAACTATGTTGACGCCATACACACTGTACAGATATCTGCCGTCCCTGCAGCAATATGCAAACTTTAGTTAAATAAAGGGCTGAACCACAGTAAACACAAACATACAGGAAATACCATCACCGACAATCATTTCTTGCTTCTGCTTTGTTTATAGTGTACTTCTGGCAACTCTGTTCACAACTGTATACACTGTACACGTGATCTGCAGCAGGGTGCAATATGAGTAAATGCTAGTAGTCCAGGATTCATTAGTGTATATATTTATAACAAGTTAACCCGTGCATGATACTCATGCATTCTAGTCAAATCAAGCTACTTAAGGTGTTAAAAAGGTTCTTGTCATGCATTTGGGGCTAGGCCAGGCCTCCTCAGGGGAAGATCGTTACTTCCCGACATAAGCACCTTTTTTTAACGTGGTTTTGTCCACATGTCACCACCTCATAATTTTTCTCCATCACATCATCCTTCATCTTTATCGCCACATCTATCCAGATGTCTATCCAGACACAGGGATCTCTCTCAGCGGTCCTGAGTATCACACTCCTCTCGCTCTGTCACCCCCTGCAACCACCAACCACTCCCCACTGTCACCCCCGGCAACCACCAACCACTCCCAACTGTCACTTCTCCTTCAAGAAATATATATATATATTTTTTTAAAATCTTTATAAACACTTTTAACAATTAACAAATTAAATTAACAAATAAAAAACATCTTAGTATACCAAATTTCAGCCCTTTCTGAGTTTTTTTTTCCACACACACTAAGAATTTAGTAGGTCAGTGTATAACTTCGCCCAGCAGGTGGCGCTGCAGCTTGGTTTTTTTTCCACACACAGACACATGCCACTAGGCTTTTATATAGTAGATAATAAGGCAGTAGCAGAAGAAAATTAAATACACATAAAGATATATGAAACAACATAAAATAAATGTGTACATAACACGCCAATAAATAAATTAGACTTTGTAGATATTAAGTACATATATGTACATGTGCTTACATTTCATGATACAACACAGTTTTGACCACTTCACGTGTGCTGCGGTACAGACGCAGGGTGTACACAGGTGTACTGAACCTATGGACTTGTTGATATGTTTGATACTGGCCATATTTGGTTGTAAAATTTAGCTTCAGCGTGGAATTCTATAGTGTGCAAATAAATAAATAAGTACATTTATATATATATATATATATATATATATATATATATATATATATATTTATATATACATACATACATACACATACATATGAATATATATATATATATATATATATAGTAACAAAAGGAGGCATTTAGCTGGCAATATGCAGAGAAAGCAGGGAAATAGAGTAAAACATTTGTGCAGTAACGCACCTAGATTCAATGTAAAGACTTATGTATGAAAAGCAATAGTTTAAGTTTGGTTAACTTACATGATTTGAAATCCTTCCTCTCTGCAAACAGACAGGGTGTGTCTGTCTGTTAGTGCAAAGAGAGCCAGTGATGGGCGTTTCCTTTTAAAGAGAAGGTGGGTGTGTCGCCTGTCCATCAAGCTAAGGCTGGGGAGGAGTATCAAAAGTATAAAAGGTTGTTTGTATCACTTGTTCAGGGAGACCAACGCTGGGGAAGCTGGCTGGTCTTGAGAGAGGGCTGGTCTATGTATAGCTAGCGTTTAGGGTCTCCATAATTGCTGTGAAAGTATACGACGTCAAAACATTTACCATCTTGAAATATAAAGCTACATAAAAAGGAAGAAGTTGTTCGCGTGTGCTTCAGCAGTAGCGGGCTCTTGCCACAATATATATATATATTATATATATTTATAAGATACAAAAAGAAGAGAAGAAGGTAACAAGGGTGCCTAATAGTGTAGAATTTCCAGGTCAATAATCCCAAAAACCTAAAGGTGTATATATTAAGCATACCGGATATATGTATCATACAAGGTCATCAAAGTGTCACGGGTCTGGGTCACGGTTCTGCAGCAGGAATGGTAATGAACGAGAACCAGCCGGAGACTAAATACAACTCTCAGTAAGGCGCGGAGTCTAACAAGGAGGAGGTATTCACCAGGGACCAGCTGCAAGGTGGTTTGCACTTAGCTGCACCTCCTTGCAGGTTGCGGCCCTTACTGGAAGCGACTAGTCAAGATATTAGGAAGAGAAGCCACATGAGTAAGCAGCCAAGAGGAGAGTGTCAGCTCTGCAGATGACTGATCACCACCAGGATGGTGGCAGGAATACAGTTTAGTAGTCAGCAGGTTACTCACAAATAGCGATGATATGTAGCAGTGTGTAGCCAGCGGGTTATGCAGGAACAGAGGAGAAGCGCTGTAGAGTGTCAGCTCTGCGAATGACTGCTTACCCCATGGATGGCGGCAGGAATACAATACAGTAATCAGCAGGTTACTCAGGAATAGTGATGATATGTTGCAGGATGTAGCCAGCAGGTTATGCGGGAACAGAGAAAAAGCGCTGTAGAGTGTCAGCTCTGTGGATGACTGATTACCACTAGGATGGCGGCAGGAATACAGTGCAGTAGTCAGCAGGTTACTCACGAATAGCGATGATATGTTGCGGCATGTAGCCAGCGGGCTATGCAGGAACACAGGAGAAGCGCTGAAGAGTGTCAGCTCTGCTGACGACTGATTACCACTAGGATGGCGGCAGGAATACAGTTCAGTAGTCAGCAGGTTCTCTGGAATAGAGAGGCGATACAGCGAGTAGAATGTCAGCTCTGCAGACATGGAGAAGTACAGGAGTCAGAAACCCATGGAAGGTAATGTGAAGATCAGGCACTGAAGACAGGGAGGAGGTGCCTTTTAAACTTTGGAGCCTAAACTCCAACCAATAAGGAGAGGGACAGAGGAATTGACAGATCGGGTCTGCGCATTGGCTCACTTATAATAAATATTAAAATAAACAGATTTAAATATTTATTCATTGGGTAAATTAGTGGGTAATTAAGTGAGTCTATGAATGAAGTATCTAGTAATAATCTATTTTCCACAGATTATTTATACATTGACAATCAACATGTTATTGTATATAGTATTATATAATAAATATCACCTCATAGTAGGCCCAGAAGCCAGCCTCCCAGCTGATCCTGCTCCAGACACAGGGATCCCCACATTGCAGTTGTTAGGATTAGGGTTCCTGAATGATCGGCCGTATGTTGGAAATCCAATAAGGAGCTTCTCTGCAGGTGTTCCATTATCTCTCCAGTAATTCATAGCAAACACCTGCGGGTGAAGAGAACATATCAATGATAGAAAAGTATAGGAAAAGCTCAGCATTACCCTGTTCAGTAATAAGTCTATGCAATAGATCATTATGGAGAATGAGGGTTTATTAACATAGCTCAAAGATGTAAATGTGCACCATAACAATGAATTTTTATCTGTCTAATGACAATGAATGCAAATGACTTGGACCTTTGTTCAATATTAGTAAACAATCCACAATGCCAGAAAGATAAAAGCAGACAACTAGATATAAAAGAATGAGCTTCATGTAATTATAGGTATTCCAGGGCGTTTGCTATTATGAAGTAGGTAAAAAAGCTGTCTGTCTATATTCACCTGATTTGTGTATTGTATTCATAAAGCCATTTTTTCTACTTTATTGAATTCCAATCAAATGTTGTATCATTATGATTTGATGTGATTATGGTATAATTATATGGAAAACAGTCTGGTTTGCTTACAATGTTAAAGTATATAGAATCTCCCTTGTCCGCGGAACCTTGGCGCAGGGGGCTGTTGTGTCCAGACACAGTTTCCCACCCGCCATGGAAATCATATGTCATCACACTGATAAAATCCAGGAGTCTATGGAGAAACATGGAGAAATGGAACTTTACATTTAAATACAAGAATAGATAGACTTGTCTTACCACATTGTAACACAATGAAAACCACAGAAATGACACATGACAGGACAGTCACTGAAAAATTAAATTTCCAAGCACAGATTTGTAAACGTGTTGATTGTAAATAACTCTATAATATGCTTAATGTTCTCCCCAACGATTTCCTCTCTCTAACCCACTTTCCGATCTTCGCTGTCTCATATCCAGCATCAATGGTTCCTTTTCCTGCAGCCACTGCTGCTGTGATCAGGAGCCGTGGAAGACCTATGGCTGTTGCTTCTTTATTAAATGCATCAAGCATTTCCTAAGAGAGACAAGATTAAAGGAATAGGTTACATAATGAACTAGGATTATATTGCCTATGCAGGACTCATATGGCTACAGACAGGACACTGACAAAATAACTATTCCTGTTTTGTTCATAATATTACATTAATAAAAGTGGTAATGGGCACACATGACTCCCTCACAGGGCTGCAGCGTCAGTATATTATACCCAAACAACAATTGAAACATAAAAATATTAAACTCGTTAAACAATGGAGAGCTGTTTTTTTCAGTACACAGTTGCAAATTTACAACACTTTAAATCACAGAAAGCCACAACCAGCAACCATCTATTTTGTATATAACTAGAATTGAATATCTATCCAGATTTTGTCAATACCATGCTGTTAATATGTTTAATATATATTCCTCTACAAGACACATTTGCATTAGACAAGTTTACACTAATAGACACAGAAGGACTTTGAGCATAGAGAATCAGAAGAGAATGGTGAGAGGCTCCATTTGTTCTACATGAAACACTTTCCCTAAAATAGTTTTAGTAAGGTGATAAATAACCTTTAAGTATATTTTTTTTTACTCTTTTTAAGACACTTGATATTTTTAGGGAAAATTACATAAACTGAGTTACTTAGCAATTCCAGGCTCATTTCCTATAGCTGATTAGGCCAATATAAAACTAGAAATTAATAGAGAATTTTGCCAATTGTAGATACTTTTTTATAATGGAACTAAATATGCCACTATTCAGACGCTCCCTTTAGATATACATTTATTTTTCAGATCAACTGATACAAAAAATGATTGCTTCATTTTAAAGACTTAAATCAGAAAATAAAGGTGAGGGCTTCTCCAGTTTATATGTACACCACACTGACAAAACATAAGGCAAAGGGTAGAATGAATAAAAATAGCATGATATCATTTAGCTGATCCAATAACCTGTTGGAAAACTTGGATAACCTAAAAGGGTAAGGCACAATTCCAAGTTGAAAGAAGTTTTAGTGAAATGTGACAATATAAGATGAACATGCTAAAACAAATAAATCAATGGCATATATAAAAGGTATGTCAGACAGTCATCCTTAATAAATAGGATTTGTCGCAAAAACAGAAAGGAACTGTTAAAGTTATTTTTTCTATCTTCTCCCCAAAAGCACAGTGATAGGAGACAGTTGTTATGCTACACCACATTATTAATTTAGTTGAGTCCATGTCCTCCCTCTCATGTACATACTGCAGTAATTAGTAATAGATAAGATGGGCCTATGTTATTGTACATGGTACTGTATATGAGATGGTCCAACATGTTATCCCTGAGGAATATAATGACGTCTTATGAGTCAGCAATTGTAGAGATGTAGAAATAGAATTTAGTAGCCCACCTGTATCAGTATAGTAAATCTTTGCTTGTCCTCTGGGGGGCTTCCATTAGATCCTGGGAACTCAAAGTCGAGATCAATGCCATCAAATTTATATTTACGGAGATGTGCAATTACAGATGTAATGAAAATGTTACGGTTAGCTGCTGTGGCAACCATATCTGTGAACCTAAAGATAAGAAAATAGAGGGACTCAGGGAAATAACAGTTTACTTATTTACATTTCTGCATATATATAATGATGCTTACTTCTGTGTCCCAAAGTTCCCACCACCGATTGCCAATAATGTCACCAGCTTTGGATTCCTAAAACACAGAAAAAGACAAGACAGGACTAGTAAAAAAAAAACTCTTTGTGACCCAAATGGGATAAATACATTATTTGAGTGAAACTAACACAGCAGATAATGCAGTCATAGCCTTGTACATAGCCACAATAGCCATGACTATGCATATCTATAGGGAGGGAGAGTGGGGAGGGACTGCCATGCATATGTATAGGGAGGGAAAGGGGGGGACTGCCATGCATATCTATTGGGAGGGAGAGGGTTGGACTGCCATGAAAATCTATAGGGAGGGAGAGAGGTTTATATGTGTGAGGGAGGGCAGAGGAGGGGGGTTGATATATGTGACTGGGGGAGTTTTGATGTAACGGGGGGGGGGGGGAGGTAAGGAAAATGGTTGCAGGGGGGTTAAAGAAAATGGCTGCAGCAGGGGATAAGGAAAATGGCTGCGGTGGGGGGGGGTGGTTAAGGAAAATGGCTGCAGGGGGTATTTAAAAAATAGAGCAGCTTTGGGGGGCATAATCTCATGATTGTGTGGCGGTTACATGGATGCTCTCTGTGGTCTCAGCAGTCACTAGAAAACTAAATATTAGTGAGATGGGGCTGGTAAAGTTTTGTATTGACCACAAATATTCAGATATTGCTTATATATGCCTGTACAATGGGGTACTTTTAGCTGGCCATAATGGAGTGTTTTGTTTTAACTAAAGGGTCTAATCATTCAGGGTTTGTTAACATTTTGCATTATAATAAATTTTTGCATTTTCAAAACAGGACGCCAACTTTCCAGAAGCCAGCGAGAGGATAACAAAGTTGCAAGAGAGAAGAGCAAGAACAGGTAAGAGACAATGGCACAATCTGTCTAAATTTGAATGCTGGAGAATACACCTGAACATTCATATTCAGGAGTGTTCCTATACACTTATATATTCGGGGGGGCTGCGGCCGTATTAGCCTAGGGCGGCCAGAACCCTTAATCATGCCCTGGCTGGAGTCTAGCATTCCCTCAGGCAATGTTGACATCTGGCTTTTGGACACTTAAAACAGGTAACTCTTACATAGAAATATTACAATTAGTAAAGTCATATTTACTCTTAAATTAACAAGGATTTCACAACAGATATGATAGTGACCATTTCCAAGTTTCTAAAACTATTGCTTACCACTTATCTTATTATTAAGTTATTGAACATTGATTCCAGTCTATCTGAGATGTTAATCAGCGTCTGCTTCTCATATGTATTGCTTGTTGTACTGTGTTTTACATTTTAAACTTTGTGAATACAACCAAAGGCTGTGTTTATACTAAATATATGTGCAAATCTAGGTTTTACATATACATTAGGTTTCACATGAGATTCTAATTATCTTACAGTATCTAGTGAATGAAAGTAATTTTTTCAAAGCAAAATACGATGAACTGACCATTAATGACACAATCACATCGATTTAAAATTACACTTTAACACCTTGATTTAAGAAGGGGGAGGTACGTGACGAGAGTGGACCATATTGCCAAGATAACATCTCTGACCATCTCTGACCCGTCCATCCGCAGGAATCACATGGACTGTCACCCCAGTACCAGTTCTTAAATTGCGAAAGGCTGACTGGTAGAGAATTTAATGCGGACATAGGGGGAGTATTTAGTATTGATCTATTACAGTTGTCTGGATTGTTTTTTCTTCTAGAGAGTATAAGGGATGCTTTAGGACAGAGACTAATTAAACTAATTAATTCAGCCCAGATAATTTCAATAGTAATTTAGGGGATAAACAGTGAACTTTGTACCAGGTAGACAGTATTTCCTGCAGTGCAACTCCCCCACTCCAAAAAAACACAAACCGAATACAATTCTTCCAAAGAAATAATTTTTTGAATATATCACATGGATGGACAAACCTACTAGATCCTGAAATTCACCTCTTAGACAGAGCAGAGAAATCATTTTTGCTTTATTGTGGTCTATTGGTGAAGTGCCCAATATTATAATATTGTACTGCTTTTTTTGCATGATGGGGGGGGCATACATGCTGGGATATTGGGCCACTTGCCCAATATCAGCTGTAAAATTACAGCATATGTCCATCTCTATGATCAACAGGACAGGCAATAAGATTTCATCAGTGTGTTGCTATCCATTGATTGTTAAACATGCACTTATATCCATATGGTGTTGCAGTTCACCTCATAAATCATTAACTGGTAAAAATGTTGCACATTGCCAGCCTTGCACTTTTCTCTTGAAAATCACACCTCAGATTTACCTCCATATAGATCACCTTAAAAAATATATTTTATTCATTGCAAGCTGTTATATTTCTTAGTATATAGATCAACACTGTTACACAAGATCATTTTATGGCAATATGTTTATTGAATTCATCACTGAAAAGTGGTTTATTGACATCTGAACATGTAGATCCTTCTGCTTATGCCCAGTTACAGCAAGAACAGCTGGTATCAAAAACTAATCCGGTTTGGCAGGACTGCTGGTAGGTCTTCCCATTCAGACAGTTAAAGAAACCGCTTTTGCTTTTTGGGTTTGGGTAAAGACCATTTGATTTTCCAACGCAGAAACTGCTGCTGCCACTTCCAGTCCCACTGGCTGCGGTTGGAGCTCCAGCAGTTGGAGCCCCAGCAGTAGGAGCTGCTGCTGTGTTTGGCGCTACAGTTATAGTTGGTGTCTTGCAATCTGCATGGAATAAAAATTAAACATTAACATTTGCATATAACATGCTATGTAATATGTTTATATTCATGACACTGACATTCCATAGATCACATATATGTTTTAAACACACACTCATGTCCATGATCATAACATTTAATGAAGCATTCTCAGGCAAATTTTGTATCTACAATGCCTCTTATGCCACCACCATAGGGCATAATTTGAATATTATACTACAAGTTAAGATGACAAATTCCATTTATTTCTAATAGCTTTTATAGTGACTAAATAGACTGCTGGGGATAGAAACTCATTTAGGCTTTTCCATTTATGTTCCATTACTAGAAGATCAACTGATGAATCCTGATCAAATGCCACTTTTGTCGCCTCTTTATCAAACAGTTCTGGGAGCTACTGGACTACATTTTTTTTCAATGGTTTCCAAATTCTGGGCACACCTAAAAAATGTATTTGGAGACACACTGCAGATACACAGATTTTAACACTCACTTGGGAAAGAGATTCCCAGAGCTGATTGCAATGTAGTCATTAGAGGGTATTTGCCTTGACCGCAGAAAGTCCCACTAAAATCATCCAAAGGAAGAGCCCACACCATAGCACTTCCAACGTTATTCTTCATCAGCCACTCTGCCTAGTATGGGAGAGAAATCACATTATATGCAATGGTTTATGTGTTTGGAAAAACCATTATTGGACAAAACAACCAAAAATCTAACAATTATACTTTTGATCGCTCAGTCTCCTGCAGTGTTTCAAAATGTTCTCAGTCTTCTAGTTGAATGGAAATGTAAAAACATTTTAATCAGTTTATATAGCTATTAAACCACCTTCAATGGGTGAGATTTAAATCTGACTGCTTTATTTCACGTTGATTTGCAGGAAAACAATATAAAATGAGCAGATCACTCTGGACCTTAGAGGGTATAATGTCAATGGACATATGTCCAACTTTAATGCCACAATCACTTTAAATATTACTATGTCAATATAATAGAACATTTTTATAAGGACTTTCCACTTATTTATGCCAAATTTCTACCACTCATAAAGTCATGTGCCCAACATAAGGATCTTACTCTATTCCCACCTATACTAACCACAATGCATCCTCACAACTGTCCCAGTCTCCATCCTGAGCCACACTCACTCCTGTTGTTTCAGTTGTGTCCTCTTCCAATTAGAATATAAGCACTCTCATGAGCAGGGCACTTCCTTAGTTTTGGGGCTGCAGCCTAGAGCTTGTTTCAGATATGGCTGCGTGTGCTTGAGTTTGGCAAGACCTTACTGTAAATTGATTACGGCCAAACACCCCTTCCTGAACCACTTCAATCCCTGAAATCGTAGACCGTATTCAATGTCCTCTGCATCCGAAGATGGAGTGGACAGGGCTGTGTTTATGGGTGTATGCTCTGGTTCTGGGCGATTCTGAGTGATCTTGCGTACAATATCCTCAAAATCGGCAGATACGTGCCTTGATTAATCAGACCCATAGTTCGCAACAGTTCCACTTTTTAAAAACTTGTCCCTGGAAATATCCCTATTTTTGAATATTAATTCAATGTTAGATACAATAATTATATTGTATTCATTATTCTCTGTGTTTTTAAGTTAATATGTATTAATTAGGAGTATTTAAAATGCAATAAAATATGTTATAATAAATACAATAAATATGGCATAGTGATGACTGTAGTACTCCTAGGTCCTCCTAGGTGTGCCTAGAAATAATTTAAAATGTTGGTAATTATGGGCATGATTAAAGTTTGCACGTACGTCCATTTTCGTAGTGTATCTTGCATGAAATAGCTCTGCATATGCCCAGAAATTAACCAATGAACGTAATTATGTGTCACTATGACTTGAGAAGCGGAATGGAAATGGGCAAGCGAACGTAGGCCATGCACGGTAATGGCGTAACTCAATTTCCATAAAATGAATATGAGTGTTGTGTTAACTTCTGCTAACAAAATATAGTTAAGCAGTATTTGTAAACTTAGGACCCCGTCATAGTTTAAATAGTAAATGTAAAAGATATACACGCACCTGTTTCTTTAATTTTGAAAACAAACTGCATTTATCCATAAATAATGATTTTTAATTTAGAGATACAACTTTTATCAAAACTGACTTGCGCAGTCATTAGCCTGCAGCAGAGAGGGGAGCACATCCACAAAATAGCTGAGTTCTTTTTTAATAAATTGTTCCTTTGCTCTTAACCCATTCAAGTAAGCAGAGATTTCAAAGTTCCTATAGATCACCCATGTCAAGAGTTTAGAATTTGCCAGGGTAAAATAAACAGTGATAAAATACAATTAGTGTTTGACCCTTAAATGCAGACATCCCTAAAGAGGATTATAGTTGGTGTCTTACAAAATATCTATGTCTTATACCTTACAGAGGTGCAGACATAGATATATGTAAAGAACCTTAATAAGCAGCCTCCTAAAAAAGTATGAATATGACAAATAATTGCAGACAATATGTCCCTTTCAATCTAGACTTCCAGATCCCAATGCTGCTGTACTATGGCCAGGTCATTTCAAGCCCCTTGCTTCTTTCAATATAAATATGTTCATACCTTGATCTGGAAACTCTTCTGGTTGTCATATCCAATCCATTCACTTCCTTTATAGGCATAGGGGACTGCTTGTGGACTGTTCCACACTTCTGTGGCACCTTTCAAGAAACCACAGATCTGTATAAAATTAGAAACACAAGTGAAGAACAGTTTGTTCTGGTAGCATCCTCAGTCTGGTCTTTCATCTCCCATGTTTCTCTGGCACACATTGCCTGTTAATCACAGAAAGTCAAAGCATTTCTGTTCATGCTATTAAATCTTGGGAGTGGGGTATGCCCAGTGACAAGTTTCATGCAGAAGCTTCATGTCGTTTTTGCTAAGGGCAAGAATAACATTTTGTATCATCTGATCATCTTATATTTGTGTTACTAGAGAACTTGTGTCACATGGCTCATTTTAATGGTCCATGTACACAAGAGTAAATAAAACATGCCGGCATCATGTTTGAGTATATAGTAACTTTTTTAATTTATACCCCATTTAACTGAGGCTAATGGCTAGAAATGCAATGGATAAAACATATGGTTACAATGAGGATACCTCAAAGTATGCCATAAATCCAGCCTCCTGTGTGTATGAAGCAGCAGGACCACCGCCAGAGGTTGGGGCACCAAGGCCATTGTTGGAGGGGTTGCTGAGTGTGAAGGTTCGTCCATAGGCTGGAAACCCAACCATGAGCTTTTCTGGTGCAGCTCCATTATTTTTCCAGTAGTTCATAGCATAATCCTAAAAAGTAAGAACAGTGGTAAGTTTCAACACCAAGTCCCTAGCAGTTACCAAAGACACAATGAGAAAATATAGAACAATAGACAACATACCACATTGAAGTAGATGTAACCACCCTGATCAGCTGGACCCTGGTAAAGGGGACTATCCTCTCCTGTAAATCCTTCCCATGAACCACGCAGATCATATGTCATCACATTGATAAGGTCAAGGTACCTATGGATGAAGTAGACTTCCTTGTAATCTCTGCACTACACTATAATGCATATACATAAAAAAATAGCTCCCTGATGTTTCCTTGTGTGTGAAAGCAGTATGGCAGCTTGCATAACGATTAATAAATATGTCATGAAATAAGGTTCCTTATCACGTATTTACCATGCAGTAAAACTAGGCATTTGCCTAAGGCAGCAACTCACTGGTTTTATGTTATTCTATAATTATATACTTTCAACTATTGATTTTTTTGCAACTTGGTTCATCCATCTACTTTTTCATATAAAAATAATGGAGGTGGGTGTATTGGAAAGAGAGGGAACTAGTGGGTTGCACCCTCACTAATTTTGCCAGCATCAACTGTAAACACAACTCTGTTTACATTTCTAGACAATTAAATGTAACATAACTTATAAACACTAACTATTACCCCACCCCCATAAACATAAACAATCATTCTACTATACACAAAGTTTTTTCTGTCAATTTGGTAATTTTCAACCATTTTGAGGTGTCAAAATCAAATCCAATTGCATTTGATTCCACATGAGGGTGGGCAATTTTGTCAGCAGATGACTGTATTGGACATTAGCCAACATTGTGTGTGCAGTTATCCACTGACGAGTAACATATGAGCTCCCATTTGCCTGGCACACTGAGAGTGGGGGCACTCCATTTGGCAATAATTTATGTGTCTATTTAGGACACGGATTCAGACATCAGACAATCAGGATCTCTACAAGATGTCACTTTCTGGTGAAACGTGCTTACTGAGATAATTGTGGAATTTGATAAGCATTTTCTATGGTGGACTTTCCAGCAGACACAGCAGCCGACATGAGCAAACGAGGCCTGTTGGTTTGACTGGATTCCTGCATGAATGCCTCGTACATTTCCTGCAATATAAAACTGTGATGTAATTTATATGATTCTCAAATTTATATAATTAAATTGGAATATATATCACATAACAAATAGTGTAACACTAATGGGGATTATATGATATTTGATGATCCCCCTACCCTCTCGCTGTAGGAGTCCCACAGGGCTCCGTTCTCGGCCCTCTACTCTTTTCGCTCTATACTTCCTCCCTTGGTGCTCTCATCTCCTCCTTTTGCCTGATCTTTCCTCCACCCTCCTCGCTCAGGTATCTTACTGCCTCTCCGCCATCTCCTCCTGGATGTCGGAGCGCTTTCTCAAAATCAACATTTCCAAAACTGAACTCATTGTCTTTCCTCCTCCCAGCCTCCCATCCCACCATGACCTCTCCATTGTCGTTAACAACACTACCATCTCCTCTGTCACCCATTACATTATAACTCTGTGTGCCATTTTTCAAAATATTGCTATTAGGAGTGGGTTGTCTATGGAAAAGGAGGTCGAAGTTGCTGGCCAGGAGATAGAGAATATCGACCTGGAGCCTGCAAACTTTCTTCTGGGATTATGTTCTCCTACAATAGTTTAGCTGTAATTGCAAAAGAATAAAGCATGTAGAGTACAATGTCATTTATGGCCACAAAAACAATTCTAAAGAAATTGAAAATAAGCAGTTAAATTTGTGGAATATATTTTGTTGTTTTTATTGGATTCTAACATAATCAATTTTTGAGTGTTTTTTTCTGACTCTTTTCTCCTCAAGGTCAGTTTTCCTATTGACTCTCCGCACCTGACTTCAAGTGACCCGAGCACTGGGGGCTGTAGGAGCAAAAGCAGGCAATGAGACCTCTGCTTCCTCAGGCTCAGGCACCCCTGGGACAGATGTAGGGCCAGGTCCTGATGGGACAGACAAAAGGCAAACCAAGTTGCAGCCAGAGATGGATTTAACCCCTTGGTAGCTGTAGTAATAAGCTCCTGCTGGTCCATCATTATCTGGAGGAAGGCAAGGATGGCTATCTGGATTTCTTTGGTCTCATCAGGCAATTTTCTATAACTTAAAACCTTTTACACCCAAAGTTGGCAGTAAGGGCTAAGCGCTGACCTTATAAATCACATATTGCCAAAAACCATTCGTAATGCCGTTAAAACACTTAGAAAAGGATCAGAGATGCTTCTTCAATACAGAAGTTGTTTGCGTATCAATTTCAATTTAGGAGAAAGACAAAAAACAGAAATAACATAGAAAAGCAAAACTGATTCTATTTACGGTAAGAAATATATCACCATAGAGTTATATCAACATATATAAAAAAAAAAAAATGAATCACAAAAACACAGTAAATTAGAAGTCCGGATCATTAGTTTTTGGGTTGTTTTATATATTTTTATCCTATGATATTGACTTCTAATTTACTGTATTTTTTGTGATTAAAATACATTTTAATATATATTGATATAACTCTACGGTGATATACTTCTTACCTTAAATAGGATCAGTTTTGCGCTTCTATGTTATTTCTGGGTTTTATTTTATTTCTATAAGGCCTCCGGGAGTGGAGGCTATTGCCCCTAGAGCTCCACCTCTTGATCCTCACTTTATTTTTCAGTCAACAATATATGCTTTCAAGAAAGGATTAATATGTGAAAATATAATGTCAATGTTCGCTAGATGCTGAATTGAGGGTTCCATGTAGGTAGCTCAAGCAATGTTTTGATTGTTCATCATATTAAATTAGTTTTTTGAAGGACAATCCAAGGTTCAGATTATTAGGAAAATCTTTTATGCGTAAACATTTTAAAAAAGAAAATAAGTGTACAGATATACATTAGTGGAATAACGTCCCTATGGGACCTAGCCCAGCCAGCCCGTGGTGGTTTAGTAATGTTTCAGGTCTCCATGGCAACGTGTAGAAGGTGCAAAATATTTTGTGAAGAAATTACTTAATATGGTGACTTCTGTGTGACTCTTTGTCACAAACGCCCAGCCAGTCCCAGATACAGCAGTCTGAACAGCTGGCCGTGACTGGCGTCACCTTAGTCACTTAGCAATGAATACACCTTTTCTGCCACCATGAAGGATTTTTTATGGTGTTCTTAAGTTCATCATAACCACTTATTAATGTTTCACACTTAAATCACATACACATGTAGCATGAGAATCACAGAGAATACGCTAGATTAAATTTATTTAATCTGAAAAATGTTTCCATGGCTTATTTACAAAAATTAATAGCAAGACATACAATATGTTTACACAAATGAGTTTGAGAAAATATAATAGGAAATAAAATCAGAGTACTGCTTACTAGGTAGACTTGATGTGTGTGAGGGAACACAATAGAAGAATATGGGACATTTTAGTCTTGATAGACTCCCTCATGAAAATGCACACAGTAATGTCTAAAGCAGAAGATTTTAAACCCTTCTTACAGGCCCTTCACCCCCACCTTAGGAATTACACTTTCAACTAAGTCAGATTGATTCCCAAAATGACACAGAGCTTTCCAAAGTAAATTATCTATCACTTAGATATATGTTTGGGCACCTCAGAGAATCTCTCACCTCTGTTCTGCTTGAGTGACTAGATGGTTTATCGATCTGGCTAGTTTCAAAAGACCCTTTGTTAATTGCACAGGTCACCTAGGTCAGTCAGCAAAGTATACTTTGAGAGGTTACATAAAATATTCACATGGTCATACATGAATTCAGCAGAAAATAACAATCAGTCATTAGATATACTACATAATCATTACATTGTAACTGGAAGTCAGATAGTGCAACTTTCTGTATCTGAAAGTGAGGTAGTACAACTTCCAGTTTTATTACGGCGATGCAGAATACAGAAATGGAACATTCGTAGACCTAATGGCAACAAATCAGAACTCCAAGTTCAGGTGGTCCTTTTGCCTATACAGAGAGTCCAAAGCAGCAGGAATAGATGTCTTGATAGCACCTTTGAACTTCAATCTAGGATCTTTTTCCCTTTCCCTCACAAATTCAGAAAGGACAAAGCTGAGGTGATAGCTATACAGACAATGGATATAACACTTTACTCTGAATTGTTTTTCTGTTTTATCCAAATTACACTTTACTTATCATTGCTTACACCTGACCTTTCTACACATATTTGAATCTTGTTTTGGGTGAGAAACTCTCTAATATATAGGTCACTTGGCATATAAGGGTATTTCTAGTTCTTGAATGACAGAGTTCTTACCCCTAAAACATTTTAAATGTCCAATGATTGTGTTTGTGTGTCTGTGTTTTGTGTGTTTGACATGTGAAGGCAGGGACAAAGAGCCCTAATTTAAGATGATGTGTCGCACTATTTACTAAAATATAAATAAATATTAAGTGATATGGCTTAATATGTCTTTTCATTTAATTTAATAGTGTCAAAAAATAAAATATTAGGGGTGTGACTTGGGCACTAAAGATGGTGGACATGTTTTTCCTTGACTCCATCTGAATGGTTCAGATATCCACGGAACACTGCTTCACCCCCCGCCCTCCATACCTACAGCTCTTTGCTGCTCATACTGTGGGCTTTCTGGAGATCTGTCTGGCTTATCACTGGAACCGCTCCTCCCCCTTGTGAGCTGCAACATCCCAGCTGAAGGACCCACCAAAACAGGATCTTCAGTCCTTGTTTAACCCAGAGTCTGGCTATATTGGTGGCCTGCATATAATAGCTAGTCACTGTAGTTATAATCCGTAGACAATTCCATTCACTACTACAAACAATCTTGATGTTGTGAATGATCTATTGCCTGACGACCAGCCTGATCTACTAGACAGCAACTGATAAGCCGGCACCTGGAACTCAGATTCAATACATGATGGCAATCTAGTTACCTGCTCGCTGCTCCATGGATCCCAGATCTTCAATGACTATTCACCAACTTGGGACCCCAACGGCTCACTTGTCTCATTGTGGCTGTCCGCAACACCACTCTTGACAATTCCTCCTTCCACTGCTGCTGAACTTATTCATTCATTCTAGGCCACTCTTTCGCGACAGCCCACAATCACAGAGACAGACTAGTCTCACTGTCTGACACTTTCCATACGGATCGCTGCACAAGACAGCTGACTGCACTGTGTCAACACAGCTCATTCACAACACCATAAGAGGGTGTACGGCTTACACAAATTATACCTGGCTCTTTTCAAAAACCCCTATGCATTTACTAGTAAGTGGCATCGCTATACAATAAACAGCTGATTAACGCAAAGCAGCCCAGAAGAGCTAAGTAGAGTTAGTTGCACTGTTTCACTTACATTACCCATCTTCTGTGCTAAACCCCCAATACTGCTAACTATATACCTAATAAAGATATTTGAATACCATCTTGCTGGTATATAGCATGAAATTAACATTACTGATTTCATTAATTATCATCCTATTGATAGTTGTTTCCAGCACTCTGCTGCCCTCTGGTGAGATATATTTATATATATATATATATATATATATATATATATACTATATATATATATATATATATATATATATATATAGATATATTATAGTGCTCTAAGCTTCAGACAAGCTCTGACACCCCAGTGCAATTATTCATGATCCAAAGCTAAATACTCAGCATCCCACCCACACAGATCCCCTATTGCATTTCACTACGAGAGGACCACAATTCTCTTGTAACTTTAACCTTCTCATCTACTATATTCATCATGTACAAATCAATTTGAACGGATACAATGGGGCAAACCCTGAAATAGCACAACATTTCTCTTCGGCAAGATACACAAACTACAGCATCCATTTAACGCTTATTGCCCTTGTCATTCCTAGAGCAAGACGATAGCTCTGAGGGAACCCACACCACTATAGGAGACATCCCTGCTCTTCAAGAACTACTAATGAATCGACTGGGTTCATTTGTTTCACATCATCAAGAAACAGATCTCACTTCAATCGTTAAACAAACTACTGAATTGAAACACAAGGCAGAATCTTCACTACAATTTCAAACAGAGACATTCTTCACAAGGAAGTAGAACTTCTACCTTGCTCCAGAACCATAACAAGCTACAAATACAGATTAAAAGGACTCACAGGACCCTGTTCCCCAAACTGAGAAAGAAGAATCCCGAGAGACACTATCATTAAATTGCTCTCCTATAAGGTGAAAGATAAGATCACATCAATTTGTAGAAATCAACCTTATATACTGTTTGAAGGAAAGAAGTTCAAATATACTAAGATCTGGCCCCAACAACTATCACAAATCCATGTGACCTGAAAGATATAGGGCCTATTTCATCAAGGCACACATTCCGAGTGCAACCTGCGTTCAGTAGTATTTAAGTTTTGCGCATGAAGGAACGGATCTCAAGATATGTTGCTAGATGAATTTGGTAACAAAGTTATTTATGCAATGTAAAAACTGCGTGATGCATCACTGTACCTGTATGATTGAGTATGCTAGGCATTTGGATTGCCTACTTGTTATAAATAGTATGCTTGAGCTCTTAGGAGCTGATTTTGCATCATCATGGTTTTGGTTTTATTTGAATCCTGCAATGTATTCAGTGTCGGACTGGGGCAAGGAGGGACCACCGGGGGACTGCAACGCTAGGGGCTGAACAGAGAGGGTGTGGCCAGCCATCATAGAGGCGGGACCTGACACTAGAGGGGGAGTGGTCAGCCCACAAAGGACAGCTAGCACCATAGTGTAGTATATAAAGAATGCAGTTTGTATATAAAGAGTACATAGTCTTGACCTGCCCCTTAAATTTGGCAGAACAGTCACCAAAAATCGAGATTGTTCCACTAGACCAGGCTTGGCTACCCTGGTGGCACTCCAGGTGTTGTGAATCTACAAGCCCCAGCATGCTTTGCCAATATATAGCAGCTTATTGCTAGTTGGGTATGCTGGGACTTGAAGTTTCACAACACCTGGAGTGCCGCAGATTAACCAAGCCTGCACTAGACTCAGAACATTTGACAGACTGTCCTACCTGTTCTTGTCACTTTTACCACTTGTGCCTGCTGGTTTCTTTAGTTGTGTCCTTGTCTGGATCCTGGAATGTTGAGGGCCCTATTTGAAAAAATAATGGGGTACATTTAGAAAATTCCAACCAGTCCTGGCTTTTGTCCCCCCCCTTCATCACCCTGTGCCATGCTGCTTTGGCCCCCCTTCATCACCCTGTGCCATGCTGCTTTGGCCCCCCTTCATCACCCTGCGTCATTGCTGCTTTGGCCCCAATTCGCTCTCTGCCATGCTGCATGTGCTCCCCCTTCACTCTCTGCCATGCTGCCTGTGCTGCCCCCTTCACTCTCTGCCATGTTGCCTGTGCTCCGCTTCACTCTCTGCCATGTTGCCTGTGCTCCCCCTTCACTTTGCAATGCTGCCTGTGCTCCCCCTTCACTCTGCCATGCTCCCCCTTTCACTCTGCCATACTCCCCCTTCACACTGCAAGCTCCCCCCTTACTTCCGTTCATTCACTTACCTTTTTCTATTGGCTTCTTTCTTCTCTGCTTCTCTTCTCTCTCAGTCACGCCCGACATTCAGTGCGAACGGAGCAGTCGGGAGCAGTCGGACTCCTCTGGGAGCGCTGCTGTCATGTGAGTATTTTTATTATTTTTTTTAAAACGTTTTCCACTCCCTCCACCAACGAAGAGGAATGTATTTGACCCTTCATGTAGGTGACCAATAAACATGGTTAGTGATTGTGTAGGATTGTATAATTTATGGCATTCAAAATGATGTTTACATTTGTGTATGTGTTTTATTTACATA